>NC_050465.1:12233481-12350981 GCF_903995425.1 Onychomys torridus
GGCATACACGTGATCTAATATTGAAAATTTGAAAAGGGGGCTCCTTAGGGAAGGGATAGAAAGATAAATATGGGATAAGGAGAGAGGGGAATGAAATAACAATTGGTATATAAATGTACATATTCAGTTTTAATGAATTGCTGTTATCTAGGTTAATGATGCTCCTTCCAAGAGCCAAAGACACCAAACAAAAACCCCAATACCAGACATAAACCCTCTTTTGATTTGTTGGTCTATCTAATTCCCAAAGCATTCACACTGTTGGTATTGCTCTCTGCTCTCCTTCAGAAATAGAAGTTAAGACCATATTGCTGAAAAAGCAGAGCATAACAACCCCAGGGTGGAACTGACCTGAATGCTTCCTCCCTGAGGACTAGCTTTCACACAACAGAAGGCTCCTTGAAAGCTTCTAAAGGAGGAAAGCAACTAAAAATATTACCCATACATCGTACTTTCATAAATAATCATCATGCCATAATACATACAGATGTAGTAGTGGCACACATACTTTGGTGTTAACCAACAGCCCTCTAAATTAGATGTAAAACCAACTCAATAAAAGGGCTACCATGCCTAGTTCCATGTCTTAGTTAGGTTTATTATAGCCTTGATGAAACACCATGATCAAAATCAACTTGGGTAGAAACATGTTTATTTCATTTATAGCTCCATATAATAGTTCATCATCAAGAGCAGTGAGGACAGGAACTCAGAGCAGGAACCTGGAGGCAGGAGCTTATGCAGAGGCCATGGAGGGGTGATGCTAACTGGCTTGTTCATCATGGCTTACTCAGACTGCTTTAAAAAAAAAAAAAAAAAAAAAAAAGAATCTAGGACCATTAGCCCATGGATGGCTCACTTACAATGGGCTGGGCCCTTCCCTGTTAGTCACTAATTTTAAAAAATGCCATACAGCTGGAATATATTAAGGCACTTTCTCAAATGAAGTTCCTTCCTTTCAGATAATTTTAGCTTATGTTGAGTTGAAGAAAAAAACAAAAACAAAAACAAAAAAAACCAATTTGCCATTTTGGGTAACCTGGCTCACCACCTAGGGCTAGTAAAAATCATGCTTATTAAAGGAGAATCTATAAACCACTAATTTACTAACAGCATAATCCCAAACAACAATCTATAAACACTTGTTCCTATACCCACAAGTAAGTATAGCTTCACCCCTCATCAAGGAAACTTCTCTATGCAACATGCAAAGAATGCTACAGAAAATTCATAACCAATGAAAATTATGAACTGTGGAGCCCAGTCTCAGTGGATATATCTACAAAACACTCACACACCTGAGACTCAGGGAACATAGCAGAAGAGGTGGAGGAAAGATTGCAAGAGCCAGAGGATAAGGGACTTGGCTGTGAGATTATGTTTTCTAGGGATGTCAGAAGCTGTGCTCATTAAATCTAACCAAAGTGACCAGTTAAACATGAGCTGAACAAGGATGACACCAAAAAGCATGCCAAACCACACACACACACACACACACACACACACACACACACACACAAACCTCAAAACTACCAAAGAATTATAGGCAATGAATAAAGCTGAGAGTGGGAGAGACGATCCTCTCCAGGGTAGCACATACCAATTGGTTATCCATTGTCAAACTGTCAACCCTGAAAACATACATTCGAGGAACAGTATATGGAGTCAACCAGTTATATTTTGGGATATATATTCATATATGCCAATACATATATGCATGCAATAACATTCACATGTATTCAATAACACAAAAGGCCATGAATTTGAAGAAAAGCAGGGAATGATATGTGGGAGGCTTGGAGAAAGTAGACAGAAAGGAAAAATATAATTAAACTGCAATTAAAAAAAATAAACAAAAAGTTTTTTTTTTCCTCAGTTTTTAGACACTGGCATTCTCTTATTTGGTCTATATTTATTATTAGAAATTTCATAACACCAACATACATAGTGGTGCATACAATAGTAGAGCTTGAGTGAATTAAAGAATTTGTATATCTATCTATTACCCGCCTACTGTAATGGTTACTTAAACTCTTGAAATCATTTATTATAATTTTTCTTTTCTTCTTCAGTTTTAAAAGTTAATGGAAATATATGCATTCTATCTGACACCAACAGACGAAAGCTAGATATTAAAAACAATATAAACTTGAAAAATACACATTATCATGGGACTGTGCCAAGAAAAAAAAATCAAAAAGAAAATTTAAAAATTCCTATAGTTGAATAAAACACCACATTATTTTTAATATTATTATACATAATTTCATTTACTATATGAATATATAATATTATTTAACATATAATAATATATATTACACATATATTATTTCAACATGTAATTGAATACTAAATACCACAATCTATGGGACACAATGAAGACAGTCTTAAGAGGAAAGAAAGGGGTTTTTAGGATTACGATCTTATGTCAAATTAGTAATTGTTGGTTCTGGAGGGAGGGTGAAACAGTTTTCTCTAAAACAGTAACTCCCAGTAAGTCAAATATTCTCCACTGGAAGGCTACACATGCAAGAATTTTTCAGTAGCACAAATTGGCCTTGAAGTGTGTGATGACTCATTCCTAACAGGCCTCAGGGCCAGCTGGCACAAACCAGTAATAAGAGACTTTCTGAGAGCCAACCTGGGTCTGCCTAAGGGTCTTAGCAATAGCAGCTGAGACATGATCTGGAGATGACCTGAACCAATGAGAGGCAGCCATGTCACACCAGCTGATGCATATTCATCAGACCTTCCTCCAGGGTATGGTGGAAGGTATATAAGGCTTGCCTCTTCCTGAATAAACTGAGCTTGTTGTGTCAACATCATCCCAGAGTCTGTCTTGTTGACTCTGAGCCTACTTGGCCCTCTCTCCCAAAGGGAACAACAGCACAGGAACCCTGCCACATTGAAGGAATGTGAATGGGGTAGGGGAGCAGATCTGGGAAGAGTTCTGAAGAAGAAAGAAAATATAATCAAAACACATTGAACACAACTCTCAAAGAACTAATAAAAAATTTGAACTTCCTAGTTAATAACTTAATGATACAACTTTAAGACTTTGGAAAAACAAAATAACAGACCTTAGGTAGAAATAATTAAAATCAAGGATATAATTGATGAAACAGAAACTACAGCAACAAAACAAAATAACACCAAAATTCATTACATGGAGAATTAATTCTTTGGGAAAAAAATAATATTATTGTCAAATCTTTTCCCAAATTAATGAGAGAGAGAAAGAGAGAGAGAGAGATAGATAGAGAGAGAGAGAGGACCCAATGGCCCCATGGATACAATTAGATTTTAAAAAGAAACATTACAACAGATACTGAGGGAATTCAGAGAATCATGAGAATATTTTTTTAAACCAGTATTGTAACAAATTAGAAAAAAACCTAAAAGAAATTAATAAATTACAAAATATATAAGACCTACCAAATCCAAATCATGATGAAGTAATTAATTTAAATAAACCTACTATATCCAATGAGATGGAATCAGTAATGAAAACTCTACCAATTAACAAAATGCCAGAGTCAAATATATTAAGTGCAGAATTCTACTTTACTTTCATGAAGAAGTAACTCTAGTATTCCTCAAATTATTCTATAAAATGAAAAATGAAGAAACATTTCAAAATTCTTTTTATAATGCCAGTATTACTTTGATACAAAAATCAGAAAAAGGCCCAACAAAAAAGAAAATTATAGGCCAATATTCTTTATGGATAGAGATACAAAAATTCTCAATAAGATACTAAAGATGGAATTGATAAAATATAGAAAAATTATATATCATTATTAAGTTGGCTTCACTCTAGAGATGCAGAGATGTTTCGATACATGTAAATCATTGAACATTATCCACCAGATAGAGTCAAAACCAGAAATTACATGATTATGTAGAAAGTGTTTTTGATAAGAGTCAACATCTATTTATGATAAAAGTTGTAGAGAATCTAGGAATACAGAGTATATATTTCACATAATAAATATGGTATACCCCAAGCCCATACCCCACATCATGCTAAATGAAGAAAAAATTCAAAGTTCCAATCAATAAAGTCAGGATCAAGTCAGAGATGTCTACTCTATTTACTCCTGTCCAACAAAATGGTAGAACTCTTGACTAGAGCAAAAGAAGAAAACCGATGAAGATTAAAGGGACATAAATAGGAAAGGAAGACATTATTCTTACCTGCAGACGTTATTAGTCTCCAACAGAAACTGATAGACACATTAAAGCAAAGTAGCAAGAAACAAAATAAACAATAGCTATCACACGCAACAAGGAAAAAAAAAAATCAGGAAAACACCACCATCTAAGATAGCCTCAAAAATAAGAAAGTATCTTGGCTCAAGCTAAGTTTGACCAAGAATGTGAAAGGCTTGTACTCTGAAATCTTTAAGACATTGGAAAAGGAAACTGAAGATGATACCAAAGGATGGAAAGATCTCTAATTCCCATGTATTGGCAAAATTAATAGTGTGAAAACTGCCATCTTACCAAAATCAATCTGTAGATTCAGTGAAATTCCCACCAAAAATACAATTCAATTCTTTGCAGATATAGAATAAAATGGTTTAAAATTTGATATAAAAACACTAAAGACCCAAGAGAGCCCAAACAATTCTGAATCTAATTTGTGTTTCCCATATATATTCACGGGTCTTTGGCAATCAAGGGAAGGGTAATTGACCTACCTACCAAGGGCCAAACCCTTAAAAGAAAACTGACTCACGCTCCTTTACCAGCCATCAACTGTCAATGGCTCTTCAGTTGGCAGTATGCATATATAAGCTTCTCTGCATCCCATGCTAGAATACTGACTACTTGATTTTGTGCAGGCAACCACAGATGCTAGGAGTTAATGAGTTCCGTGATTCTACTTTGTCCAGAAGGCAGTTTCACTACTGTCCTCCCAAACTACTGGCTCTTACAATATTTGTTCCCTCACTTGATTAATTGTCCCTAAGGTATGGGAAGGTGTGCTATAGAGTACTCTGCAGACACATATTCTCTGCACGTTTACCAGTTTTGATGTTCTGTGTTACTCACAATCCACTGCACAAAGAAACTTGTCTTATGTGGTCTGAGAGGTGCATTAATTGGTGGGTGGAGATATGAAATTCGAGGCCAGTGTGATATATCCTTTATTTAGCAAAATAATAGTAGTAGGCTCACACTAGAGTCTATGAATTTGAGATAATATATTTTGATCATATTAACACCTCCCTACCTTCTCCTAAATCTGTTTCCTCTTCCCCTAACAGCCCAACTTTGTGTTCTGTTCCCTGCCATCAAGTCTAATTTGTACTGCTCATGTAACATTGAATATGTGGCCTTCTATTAGAGCCTTCCCATGCCCTTCATCCACAAAACGTGGCTCTTACACACTTTTTGCTCCTTTCCCACAATTATCCCCATGCTAAGAGAGGAGGTGGAGCAAAACATAGGTTCCATTTAGGACTGAACATTATACAGTATCTTATTCTTTATACTTTGACAATTGTGGGTTTCTTGTGTTAATTCCCACTTACTGCAATTATTTTTGAAGACAAGATTTTGCTGCGTAACAGTCCTGGCTGTCCTAAAACTCACTTTGTAGACCAGGCTGGCTTCGAACTCACAGAGATCCGCCTGTCTCTGCCTCCCAAGTGCTACAATTAAAGGCATGTACCACCACTGCTCAGCAGAGACTTATGATGGTTGTTGAGAGACACATTAGTTTATGGGTAAAATGATAACTATAATTATAAGTCAATTTAACACCTTTTCCACTGAGCAAAATAATAGTAATTGGTTCTCCTCTAGGGCTTATGGCTGTCTAGCCACAAGTTCTTGGCTGAAAACAGTGCCAAATGTAGATTACATCTTGATTGACAACTTGTGTCAATACAGAAACCTTCATATAAATGTCCATACTAGCATTTCTCATAGCTACTAAAACTTGGAATCAACAAAGACATACTTAAATTGATGTATTTGGCTAATACTCTCCATGGGTTAGGAAAGCATAAAAATATTGAGTCCAAAAAATGCAGTATTAAATCATTCAAAGATACAAAAGAACAAAATAATGCATAATACTACGTGAAAGAAAGCAATGTGAACTATAGGCTCCATAATATATTATGCCAGCTATAAGACATCTAAGAAAAAGCAAAACTATAGAAACAGAAGAGATTAGCAAATTGAAGTGGAAGGGAAGGAGGAAAGAATGCTAGATCACAAAGTGTTCTCAGGGAAGTAAAATTATTTTCTGACTACAATGCTGAATACATGTCGTCACATATTTGTCTAAATCTGTAGAAGGCACAACAGCAAGCCTGAAGCATAGTGAAAATGAGGACTCTCAGTGACTGTAATAAGGTGTTGCGTCAGTTGTGCCACCCTGGTGTAGGGCAAAGATGGTGACAGAAGTTGTGCAAGCGTGGTGGCAGTGCTATGTGGAAACTTTGTATCATCCGTGTTTGGCTGATAATATCAAACTATAAAATGAAGCTTACTGGAAATAATCAGCTGCTCAAGAGGCAGAAGACAGAAGGATCATTTCAAATCTAGGGACATCTAACTCGCATTTGAACACCATGCTGTGAGCTTTCATTAGTATTAGAAAAATAACCACGGGTAATATATTTTACAACTCCTATAAAACTTACTTAAGCCCCACTTTTTATCAGAATATCTATTTGTATGAAGTTTTCTATTTAAAAACTGCGGAAAAATCTTGGAAGTAATCTGAAATGCCCTCCAGATTCTTTTTGAGCTGCTTACCAGGTCAAATGCCAGTCACAAATGACATCATTCTTTTGGGGTTGGAACATTTTATTTCTCCATAGCATATCCTTAGCTACAAGTCATAGGAAAAGGAGAAATGTTAAGTTTCAGCTGTTTAATTAATTTGATGTCTTATTTTTACCTTGCATAATGTCAAATCCTAACTATAAATGTAGGTCCTTATTAAATATAACAACTACCACTATTGCTTTTTAGAATTAAATTGTACACATTCAAGATAAATTATTTTTCTTTAATCATATTTGAAAGTAATAGTACATCATGTCTCTAATATAATTTAAAAGTTACTTATTCCAAGGACTCTACATTATCTAGAGTCATAGATACATTTTATCTATAAAAATTCTTAGGTTGGGGGTATAAAAACTTTTTATTGATATAGAAAAAATGGGGTGGTCTCCATTGTTGAGTTGTTTGTCATTTGAACATTCTCTTGGATTACACCATAAAATTGGATCTCATCATTTTCTTTTATGCCTTCTTATATGAAAGGCCATTGCAAGCATATCAGCCTAAGACAGAAACATCTAAAGCCATGTGACATTAGTTCTCTGTTCTCTGTGTAATAGCCAGTGAGCAGAGGCCAATGTATCATAATAACTGCCATGAACAACAACATGGCCTAGGTGAGAATGATGAACCAGGTGAATCTGCAAAGTGAAAACTGAGGGGCAATCCTAGTCATTCATTTTGTTTTACAGTCTTCTAGTTTTCATTCCAGTTGTGTTTACGTTAAATTTGGTCCCACAGTATCATTATTCTATGACAATAAAGGTAGATTAGATTGTTCCCAAAGCTGGGAAAACACACTCCTGCACACACACACACACACACACACACACACACACACACACACACACACACGAGACAGAGAGAGGTTATGGAGACTGGTAATTTAAATTCTGTAAGTAGATACATAAACAAGCATCTCAACTAACAGTGACAAGTGTTGATAGAAACACACACAAATGTAACATCAAGGCTTAAAATAGTACATCACTGAAATTTGTCAGAAGACACATGTCTTTGGCATGTGCCAAAATTAACATAGATTATTCTCACTTACGATACTACATACAGCCACTGCCCCAAAATTTGAAGACTAAAGTTTCAAAGCAGTTGATAAAAAAAAATAATAATAATAATATGCTGTGACACTTGACTTTTCAAATTTTCAACTGGGTTACTTCTGTTACGTAAGTTTGACAACAGCTTTTTACTCATGTCTTAGACTCACTGAAAATATATTTCCATCAGTTCTATACCCTTGCTTCTTGGGGATGTTGACTTTGTAAATATTCTATCCTTCCTTAATTTTTAGGTTATAATATAATAAATATCATTTACCCCTTCTATTTCCTCATTCCAAACCCTCCAATATATCCCTTCTTGTTCTCTTTCAAACTTCTGGATGTTTTCATTCACTGTTACATGCATATCTCTCTTAAAATATGACAGTATAAATGAATAAAATTTGTTTTAAAAGGCTTTCACCTGTATACATAGAGATTTTAACCGCCAACCTTTAAGAAGAAGGGGTTAGACACAATATTGCAAGCTTTAAGTAGCATCCAAAATAGCCCACTCAGCTTGAACCTACCCAGGCTAAATAAAAGATAACAGGGCCAGGTGGTGGTGGTGCACACCTGTAATCCCAGCACTTGGGAGGCAGAGGCTGGTGGATCTCTGTGAGTTGGAGGCCAGCCTGGTCTACAGAGCTAGTCCAGGACAGGCTCCAAAGCTACAGAGAAACCATGTCTCGAAAAAAAAAAATGTCGGATATGCTCTGAAAGGCTTTGCATCCATGGAGAATGCTGTCAACACAAGAAGTAGCCACTGAGAAAACTTCTTAATGTGATTTTCTGCAGAGTGGATTTCCTGAAAATGGGGGACTTTCAGTATTTGCTGACCTACAGAAATGAGTGTTCTTGTCCTGGGAGGACATCAGAGGTAATCATACTAAGATGGAACTTAGAAAATCTGACTGTCTGGAGTAGAGTCTGGGCCTGGAACCCCTCTCAAACTCTGGGGAAAATAGCTGGGTGGAACTTGTCATGTCATAGGTTAAGCACTGAAGAGAGAAAATGGAGTGGCCTACACTCCAACCTTGTTACTCTTCTTTCCGTTCTTACAGTGGAGCTCTGATCACAGCCTACCCAGCTTTCTAAGATGCAAATGCTGAATGATGTGTAGGTGTTACTCATCTTCAGCGTGTGTTATCTGAAGAGCAGCATTTCCAACAAAGTTTTCATCATCAACTAATGTCATACACATTTATTATTTAAAAATTATTGAATCAAATCACAGTATGTTATTTTAAACTAATTATTTTAGACAATTGAAAAATACACTAGGCAAATTTAAAATTGTCAACCTTGCCAGGCAGTGGTGGTGCACGCCTTTAATCCCAGCACTCAGGAGGCAGAGGAAGGTGGATCTCTATGAGTTTGAAGCCAAAAAGCAAGTTCCAGGAAAGGCACAAAACTACGCAGAGAAACCCTGTCTCAAAAAACAAACAAACAAACAAATAAATAAGTTGTCAACCTTATATCTGTCCTGCACCAATTTTACTCATTTAATAAAGTCTACTTAAGACTGAAATCCTCTAGTTAACATTCAGTTCTCCTACTATTTCAAAACATGTACAAATCATTTTAAATTAATCATTATAAAAACATATTTAAATAGATCTGAATGCTAGCAGGCATAGTTTCTTTCAAATCTCTCACCATGTAGTCAGTTTATGCTGAGTCCACATACATCCTCTTAGTAGTCTCTGGTCCTGACACTATCCTGACTGAAAACTCTGCTCATACGACATTATATCATTAACTGCATCACACACACACATGCTCTGTTTCTTCATGTGAAGCAATGACTATGTGAGGTGAGTACTGCAACACCTTGCTTCAAGCCATTTTACCTAAAGGGAAAAAAAAATTGGCTAAAAAAAATGTTTCTGCCATTCTTTCTGTGATATCATGATTACCCTCGCTTCATGGGGATGGTGACTTTGTAAATATTCTATCCCTCCTTAATTTTTAGGTTATAATATAATAAATATCATTTATTCCTTCTATTTCCTCATTCCAAACCCTCCCATAAATCCCTTCTTGTTCTCTTTCAAACTTCTGGATGTTTTCATTCACTATTACATGCATGTGTGTGTGTGTGTGTGTGTGTGTGTGTGTGTGTGTGTGTGTGTGTGTACATTCCTAAAAACAAACTCCTCAGCCTGTATAATGTTACTGGTATGTATGTTTTCAGAGCTGACAATTTACCTTTGGATAACCAACTATTGTGTTCTTCTTTAGGAAGGCTATTTCTCACATTCCCAGCATTTCTTACTTGGCTCTCATTTTTTGTGTAGGGGTGAGGCCTCATTTTCTTTTCTCCATCTATTTAGCATCCCTATTGATGTTCTTGCTCATCTCATGTTTAGGGAGTCATGTCAGTGAGAATTTATGGGTATAACTTCTGACATTATTAGGAGACACAGTCTCATAGCAAACTAATATACATAGCTCTCCAAACCATACTTCTTATTACTAAAGAGGAAATGGTATTGCTCAATGTTGAATAAGACATTCTCAAAGGATAAACACATATGTGGTTAATGCAATAAGTTTTAGTTCTATTTAACATTTTATAACCTGTAGTTAGAATTTTCCTGCCTGGCCCACAGTCAGGACAAATCTCTCTCACCTGCCAGGCCCATAGACGCTCAGACCCAACCAAGTAAACACAAAGAAACTTATATTGCTTACAAACTGTATGGCTGTGGCAGGCTTCTTGTTATCTACTTCTTCTATCTTAAATTAACCCATTTCTATTAATCTATACTTTGCCACGTGGCTTGTGGCTTACCGGTGTCTTTACATGTTGCTTGTCATGGTACCGGCTGGCAGTGTCTCCCCCCAGCCTTCCACTTCCCAAAATTCTCTTCTCTCTTGTCCTGCCTATACTTCCTGCCTGGCCACTGGCCAAACAGCATTTTATTTATACAGAGCGATATCCACAGTAATAACCCAATGGTTTACACTAATAAACACTGCCTGTAGATACAGTTAGAAAGAGGGATATAGAAATCTATTTTGTAAATGTAATTGGTATCTGTAATTCTTCCTTGTATTTAGTTCTAGATGACCTAGAACTGCCTATGTAGACCAAACTGGCCAAAATTAGTGGAAATCTTCCCATTTCAGGTTCTTGTATGCTAGGATTGCTGGTATGTGCCACCATACCTAGTAAAATCTATACTTTATAATTAAGTACAGTATCACTTTTTGGTCATTGTTGCATTGAAAGCTATGCCTTCTTAGATGTTGTTTGAAACTAAGATGCTTCATTCATTATTTCCCCCCATCTCACTGTGATTTCTACTTTAAATGACCAACTTCAAACATCTTTTAAATAATAACCTATATAAGGGCTATCTGAGTGATTTCTATGACTTCAGTGTTGTGAATAGTACAACACAAAGCATTGAGCTGAGAGTATCTCTTCAATATCTAAATTTCAAATTCTTTGGCTGTATAATGTAGCTGAAAGTGGGATTTCTAGATCCCATTGTAGTTGAATGTTTTAAATTAATGAACACTGCACACTATTTCCAAAATTGCTGGTACTAATTTACATTCTTACCAAGAGGAAATTAGCAATCCTTTTCCTATACGTTTTATTTATTTTTTCTTTGTTTTGTCTCCTTGCTTGATGTTTTCTCATTTATTTGTTTTCATAATAATCTTAACACAAGTTTAAATCCTCTATATTTATATTCCACAAGTAAAACTATATTTGTATTCATGTACCTGGCCAATTTTACTTTTAAAGATGCCTTACATGATCACTCATGATGGTGTAAAATAGACTTCTTAATTTTTAGGTCCCCTGAAAGAGTATTCCATTGTACATGTACACATGATCATGTACACACACACACACACACACACACACACACACACACACATTAGTCACATTCTGTGTATCTGCTATCTATTTTCTATTGCTGGACAGTTAAGTTGCTTCCACTTCTTGGCTACTAGGAACATGCTGCAGTGTGCATGAGTATACAGCTATCTCTTAAACTGCCTTTATTTGCAGAAAATATACACCCTGCAATGGTAATCTTCAATCACATAGTATTGTTTTTATTATTTGGAATGAGGTCTCAGTATGTAGCCCTGGATCCCTGGAACTCACTATTTAGACCCTACGGGTCTTAAACTCATCGAGCTCTGCCTCCCAAATGAGGCACCACTCCAGGCCCTTTGAGAGATTTTTATACTGATTTCCATCATGCCAATGTGAAAGTAAAGACCAGCCAAGAGTGTGCAAGTTCGCTCTTTTCCCCACATTTTTTGCTAACACTTGTTACATATTCTTGATTGCATAATAGTCATTTTAGCAGGTGTGAACTGGTAACCCAGTTAATGTGAATTTTCTTGATTTTTAACCTTTTTACAAAAACCCATTGGCTATTACTAAATTGTGTGTGTGTGTGTGTGTGTGTGTGTGTGTGTGTGTGTCTGTGTGTGTGTGTGTGTGTGTGTGTGTGTGTGTACCTGTGTGTGAATGCACATGTTGTTCGAGTCTGTACAGAAACCAAAAAAGACTGTTGGATTCTCTGGAGCTGGGGTTTCATGGAGTTGTTAGCTGCTTGATGTGGGTTCTGGAAACTAAATGCTGATCCTCTGGTTAAAAGAACTAAATGCAGCAAGTGTAACCAAACTTGAGACACTTCTCAAACATCTCAAAGCATTTTCTTAAAAAAAAAAAAGATTTTAAAATAATGTTATTTAATTTTTACCATTTGAGTGGTTTGAATTTCTTATTTATTATAGGTTGTATAAAATTGCATATTAACCCATAATGTATTCATTGTCCCCTTCTGTCATTTTTTTACACTCTTATTGTTTCCTGTGCGCTATAGAAGTTTTAGAATCTAATACTATAAATATTTATATTAATAAATATTTATTCTTTCTGTCTATGTTGTTTTAACCAAAAAACTTACTGTGCAGATCAATATCATGAAATACATCACCATTCACGTTTCTACTGGTGTTCTAATTCCAGCTCAGTTGACTGGAAGCACAAGAACGCATGTGGGCTTTGTGTGCCGCTCTGTTAGTCTATGTGTCTGCCTTTGCTCTGTCCACTGCATTTTGTGATTACTCTAAACTTTGAAACCATGTACTAGGATGCTTATTATTTTGTCTCTTTCAAACAATGTCTTTTTGACCAGTATCTACTCGGAATGCTTTATAATTCAATTCAAATTTTGGGGTGTTTTATTATTCCTATAAAATGTCATTAAAATTTGGAAATGGACTTCATAGATCTTATAGATTGTTTTGGATAATAGAAGTGTTTTAATATTAATTAACACAATTTATAAACAGAATATTTTTCCTACTCTGTGTCAGCTTGAATTTCTTTCATTTTTGTTTTCTAGGTTTAAGTAAACCTTTTAGATATTTGGCCAAGTTTATACCTACAAACTTAATTTTCATGTAATTTTATGAATTTCTATGATTTTTCTTTGGTATTATTTTGCTAATGTAGAAAAGCTTGTGAAGTTGTATTTTGATTTTGGATTCTACAGCATCATTTAATTGTCCCAAAATTCTACATAACATTTTTTTCATATTTTTTCAAGGTCAGATCATATTATTTAGAAACAAAAATAAGTTACTTCTTCCTTATTTTTATTAATTATATTTCTTTCACACTTAACCAGGTATTTTAGAGAATTTGTACTCTTTGTTTTGTTTTCTTTATAATAATATTTTTGAAAATGTCATATATTTGTGATATATCTTAATAATATTAACTTCTTACTTTCCATATCCAAATTCCTCCAGCACCCTTCCAGAATATCCCTTCCAACTTCATGTTTGTTTCATGTATTTATTTTGTCCCATTGAGTTCTATTAGTGGTAGCACATTCACAGGGGTCTGGGGGCAACCACTGGAGAGTGGGCAACCTACCAGTTGCCATCTCTCCAAAGAAAAGTGACTCTCCTTCTTCCACATACCATCAACTGACAGTGGTCCTTCAGCTAGGGGTGGAGTCCTGCAAGTCACCACTTACTCCATAATGGAATTTTTAACCAGCTTGACTGTGCAACAGTATTGTACAGGTAACAATAGCTACTGTTAGTTCATGTATATGACAGTTGTATATTACTCAGAAGACAGTATTTAATATTCCTTCCAAACCTCTGGCTCTTGCAGTCTTTCTACCCCCACTTCTGTAATGTTTCCTGAGCCTTGAGTGTGTAGCAGGTTGATATAGATCTATCTGTGGCTGAACACTTGAACTAATTTTTTCTCTGAAGTTTGAGAATTAGGTCTATACCCTCACCATGCAATACTACAATAAGATGCTTATCTGCCCAAGGTTGAAATTGGCATAAACATAAATATTTAGATGGCAACTTGACAACATGACCATTTAGCAAAACATCAACAGTAAGTCCAACACAAGGCCTATAACTTCCACAGTCATGAGCTTTGATCATGCTTGAAGTAACAGACATCATTTCTGGGAAAGAGACCGTAAATCCAATCGAGAGAATAACTGGTCACTTCCATAATCAGTGCTGCTACTATTGTACACGGGACATATATTTCCCAGTAAGTTATATCTGTAGCATTCAGGGTCATGCTCTAGGCAAGACCACTGATGTGATTTCCACCCCCAGTGTCCTGCATAGCACCTTCTAACACTAGGAGATCTAGCCAAGGAGAGAGTTTCTTGATCAGTTAAAGTATGATTTCTCTATGTTCTGCAACTAATGTTCTTGTTTTGTTTTTAACTTAGAGGAAAAGTTTTTCACCTTTGAATATGTGGTTAGCTATGGGCTTTTCATCTATGTGCTTTATAGTTTGAAGCAATTTCCTTCAGTATTCTTTGTTTTAAACTATGAAGACTATGTTAAATTTTGCCAAGTTTTTTTTTTAAAGGTTTAATTTATTTATTATGTATACAGTGTTCTACCTACATGTGTCCTTGCAGAAGAAGGCACCAGATCTAATTGCAAGTGGTTGTGAGCCACCATGTGGTTGCTGGGAATCAAACTCAGGACCTCTGGAAGAGCAGTCGGTGCTCTTAACCACTGAGCCATCTCTCCAGCCCCTTTTTTTTTGTTGTTTTTTTATGGATTAAGATGATGATGTGAATGTTTTACACTTC
Organism: Onychomys torridus; assembly: GCF_903995425.1. Classification (NCBI taxonomy): domain Eukaryota; kingdom Metazoa; phylum Chordata; class Mammalia; order Rodentia; family Cricetidae; genus Onychomys; species Onychomys torridus. The sequence continues at coordinate 12,248,483 of NC_050465.1, forward strand.
ATTCTGTAAATGTGGCATCCTTATTACTTGCATACTGTATATTAAATATTATATGCATACTGTGTACTATACATGTATATGTGTGTTGGACATATTCATATGTCTATAATATATATATATATATATATATATATATATATATATATATATATATATATATATATCACAATCATGATATATTATTTTGCTTTTGAGGCAGAGAAATTGTAAGATCCAGAGGTGATGGGTAATTCCAAGGAAACTATGTCTTCCAGACACAACAGGACTGATGCACATATAAACTCACAGGTGCTGTAACAATACACACAAGACCTGCACAGGTTCAAGCCTGATGGGGTCCCAGCACTGAAAGAGACTAGTGAACATGCAGTAGGTCCCACTCTTAACCAAGAAGATGTTTGCAATTGATGTTCACTATTTTTTAAAGATTTTAAATTTTTTAAATTATGTGTACGCATGTGTGTGTGCATTTATTCAAGGGTATACAGTACTCATCAAGGCCATGAGGGTGTCAGGTCAACTGGAGCTGGACTACAGGAGCTGTAAAAACTTGACATGGGTTCTGGAAAATCCAGGCAGGGTATATATATATTTTTAATGTGACAATTATTTAGCTTGCTACTATTTTACTGAGGAATTTCACAATTTTTGCAAGAAACTTCCAAATGATATTTTTTGAGATTATAATACAGTTATAATATGTCTAACCTCTCTTTCCACCCACCAAAACCTACCATATAACCCCTTCTCTTCTTCAAATTCATGGTCTTTTTTTCACTGATTGTTATTGCATGCATAGATAAATAGATAGATAGATAGATAGATAGATAGATAGATATAGATAAAGATATAGATATAGATATAGATATAGATATAGATAGATATGTATTTCTAAATATGACCCTGCATGTTACTTTACTTGTGTTCCTAGGGTTGCCCATTTGTCCCTGGATGAGTGATTTGTGTGCTCCTCTCTTAGGTTGCACTTTCCTTTTCTTCTATTTTCAATTTTATTTTGTTTTGTCTCTGTTTGTTATTGATACTGGTCCCTTGTTATGTTCACTAATGATTGTTCTTAAAAAAAAAAAAAAAAAAAAAAAACTTCAAAGACTATAAATAATTCATTAAATACTTTGTTGAAACACTCATGAAATGATCTTGTCCTGGGAGTTTTTGTTGTTGTTGGATGGAACATCTGGAAAAAAACTAAAAACTCAAGCCGCTGGGCATGCTTTTGAGGGATTTTTAGTTAACTGGATCACTTGAGGCACAAAAACCCGTTTTAATGCAAATCATTGGAAGACCCATCCTGAATCTTGGTCACACCTTTTTGTGGCAGCCCCAAGCACTGCCAGGGCAGATGTCTGTCAAGTTTTCTGGTGTGGAACCACTGTGACCTTTGTTATCTGGTGGCTAATAAGGTGTTCTCTGCAACAAGGTCTGGACTTCCTCTTGTGGCTTATGGGTGCTCTGTCTTGGGTTCTCAAACTCAGCTCCAAGTTTCTTGATTACAAATAGTCCTCTATTACTTAATTTATTTAATTTTTAGTAATTATTCATGAACTCACTCAATTATCACAGCTGTATCTTTACACTCATACACTATATTAAACATTCCCTCTTCAAACTTCGTGTGGTTTCTCTGTCTTATATGAACCAGGCAAACAGACAGCCCATCACCACCACTATAGTCCAGACTTTTATCTTTGTTCTTTGCAATTACACAAAATCTCCAAGGAAGTATAAGATACTGCAAAGACTTAATATATACTTCATTAAATTCTAAATGTTGAATTAAGAAAGAACAACAATTCTCTGAAAAAAAAAGGATGAACAGAAAACACTTAAATTCTAAATTCTGTACACAGTTTATAGGAGAAGACAACAATTGTCTACTATCATCATAATTTCTTAGTTGGAATGGATGCCTGTAACAAAAGACAGATTAAGGAATAAAACTCAAACAAATTTATAGATATGCAAATTGCATCTCTACATAGGAATCATTTGGAAAAGGGTAGTTCTAAAAGAAATGACTTTATATTCTATCTTACACAGCATTTTAACAGAATTGTAATTCCTTAGAGAATTTGCAAGGCCAAAAGACAAAGACATGGCATCTCTAGGAGTTACAACTTGAGGCAAGTCAAATTGAAGTCATTAAAACCTCTTGAGTAAATTTCTCTGGTACCACCTGCAGGCCAGTAAGAGTAGAAAGTCGATGGTGGTTAAAATTTGTTTTCTGCAGTGAAGGATGGGAGCAAGATAACCTTGTTCTTTGCAAACCTATGTCCTGCTTTTAGGCAAAAGGAAGAGGAGCAGAGAAGTCCATGTATCTGTGTCTTTCAAATTACCTGCAGCTCAACAGTTCTGATATATTTTGTTTTCCTATATAATCACTTATATCCTGTAGCAGAAAAATAAAAAGCATGTATTTCTCAACGCTGTGGTTGGTCTTTCTGTATGTTGTGAATATGTGTTTCTCTTATTGGTTGATAAATAAAGCTGCTTTGACAAGAGCTGCAGAATAAGGTTAGGCAATACAATCAAACTGGAGATGAAGAAGAGCAAAGTCAAGGCACACTCCAGCCAGCCATGGAGGATGCAAGACATATAGAAAATTAGGTAACAAGCCACAAACCCTCTGGAAAAGCATAGATAAGAATTATGGGCTATTTTAAATATAAGAACTAACTAGTAATAAGCCAGAGTCAACAGCCTAACATTTATAATTAATATAAGCCTCTGAGTGATTATTTGGAAATAGCTGCAGAATGGGGCAGGACAGAGAAAAGCCTGTTTACATCTCAACACCATAACCAGTTGTAACTTTAAAAATATATATGAACTATTGAAAATAGGAAAGTTGCCTCAGTCCTTGGGTGAGACAGACCCAAAAGAGTACCCTCAAAGACAAAGAACCAAAGAGAGATGAGAAGTAAGTTTAAGGAAATTTTCAATTAAAAAAAAAAAAAAAAATGAGTTCAAAGGAAAATGTCTGTCTTGCTGTAAAAAATCAAAGCAGGAGAGTACAAATGACCCGGCACCTGAAACCTTTATCTGTCAAGGCTTTTATTGATGTGGAAATGAAATCTACATTCTTCCCAGATTCTCATAAGATTTGGACATGAAATCTGCCCTCAAGTGGCATAGACCTACTATGGAAGCAACAACAAATTGTATTTACTTTCAGTTAGCGTAATTTTCAAATCTAAAACTCAGAATGGATAATTACCATAGCAGATAACTAATTAAATGCATTTATTTGTTTTTATTAGTTCTTTGAGAATTACATACAGTGTGTTTTGATTATATTCACTTCTTCTTCCCCAACTCCTGATTCACCCATGATTCCTTATCCACCCAAATGTGTGTCCTGTTTTCTTTTCTATCCACCAATTCCAGTTTGTGCTGCCCATATAGTCTCGGATATGTTACCTAACACTGAAGTGTGATACAATCACCAGGGGTAACCTTATTAAAGAAAACGAATTCTCTCTCTGTCCCATCAGCTAACATTTTACACTAGCTCCTTGGGTAGGTGTGGGCTGTCATGCCTACCTGCCTTCTGCATGTCGGAATTCAGCCTGTCTTTCTGTTCTTTCTTCTACAGTGATCCCTGAACCTTAAGAGGAATAGATGTAATACAAATGCCATTTGTTGTTCAGTATTCCAGAACCGATTTTTCTTTTTCTTTTTTCTTTATTTGGAGCTGAGGATCGAACCCAGGGCCTTGCACTTGCTAGACAAGTGCTCAACCACTGAGCTAAATCCCCAACCCCAGAACCTATTTTTCTTGAAACCTCAGCCAATTGTGGGTCTCTATCTTAATCACAATCTACTGCAAATAAAAGCATCATTCATAAGAGTTGAAAGATGTGCTACTCTATGCATGTAACAGGAGCTAGAGGGATGGCTTTACAGATAAGAGCATTTGTTAATCTTACAACAGACCCAGGTTATGTTCTTGGCACACATACACACACACACACACACACACACACACACACACACACACACACACAAACTTTATAACCATCTATGATTCCATTTCTGTGGAACACAATGCCTTCTTCTGACCTCTGTGAGGATCAGATACACACATGGTGCATATACACACATGCAGGGAAAGCATTCATACATATAAAAGTTAAAAATCTAAAAATAGTCTTTGTAAAAAAAAATCTATGACTGTATTGACAAGTCATTATAAGTCTATTTAGTATTATGTCTATTTAGGAGAATAACAGTAATAGGTTCCATCCTAGGGCCTATAACCCATCTAATCACAGGTTCTTGGTCTGACAATGGCTCCAGGTCTGGGTTTTATTCTATGGAACAGAAAGAATTTACATCCAGTCTGAAAGTGATTGGTTTCTCCCATGATGTTGGGACACTATTGCACCAATGGATGTTGCTTGCCAGGTGTAGTGGGTAGCCATCCTAGCATTGTCCTGGAAGTTCCAACCCCCATTGAGGCTTCAGTAATGGTCACGCCCACAAGGCGGGGCTGAGAGAGGAAGCTGAAGACCCAGGTTCGAGAGGAGAGGTCTCTCTTGGTTCTGGGACCCTGGACGACGGAGGTAGACCAAGCAGAGTTCTCCAGAGAACACTGCCGGACTGCGCCATACCTTTGCCAGACCCTACAACCTATCCCTTCATTTGTAAGTTACCACATAAAATAAACCTCCCTTTTAACTACGTGGAGTGGTCTTAATAATTACACCAACAGCCAGGCCATTCATTATAGAGCTCAAAGTGCTCAGAACCTGGTAAGATGGTGTATACTTTTCTCCTCTCTAGTGCTCATGTCACTTTTCAGCATGATGAAAGCTAGCCATTTGGGATGAGGATTCCAAGTCAGTACCAGCTTCACTTCTCCATGTTCTGTGACACAAGTATGTTGTGTCTGCTGCAATAGGATCTAAACATCAAGTTCTGGCAGGGAACCAAGGGCATTCACAGTTAGGAGTCTGGTGACCTCACATACCAACAACTCCAGAAGAGGAGTTAACCTTCCCTGTCCCCTTAATTTCCCTTCATACTTTATGCCAGTATGGTTCCTATCCTTTCCTTTGAAGCCCCACCTCACCCCCTGCATGGCTCCTTATTAATTTCTTACTAATTTCTATGAGCATTCAAGATTAAATACAAGCATCTGAAGATTCAAATATAGCTTCTCTTTTATTAGTAGCTGAATAATATTCTGATAAGTTTAGGCCTCCCGAAGGCCTCTCTGCCCTCGCAAAACAAAGTTAATCAGAGCAAATTAGAAAAAGCCTAGGTTTCATAGGTGAAGAGTTTCGGGCGATTCCCCAGCCTGCAGAGACAGGGACTGGAGACCAGAAGAACAACTAGTCTGTTTTCAGGGATGTGGCTTATACATCCCCTGCAGGAGTCCTCCTGAGCCTCTCTGGGGGAGGAGCTGTGTTTGGCAGGCTTTGAAGGCTTTGGTTTAGGGAAAGAGATGGGGAGGGGAGCCAAGGTGGATCTTCTACCAGACTCCTTCCAAACATTCCAGACTCTTTGAGTATAGAGATACCAGGGTGCCAGGGGTTGAGGTAGAGCTCCCACCCAAACATATTCCATTTTGTAAGTATTTTGTTATCCACTCCTCAGTTAATGTTCATCTAGGCTGTTTCCATTTCCATGTGTTTATATTTTGCTTTTGATAACTCTGTGCAGAGAAAGCACAGTTAATTCTACCTACTGTTACTTACTGTTTTGTTTTGTGGCAGGTCGAGGGTACCAAACTCTTCTTTATTTTCAGCTAAGCAGTGACAAGAAGTTTGAGGAATGCTTCATTAAATGTTAGCATTTAAAGGTTTTAAGCTGTCTCTTTCTCTTTGAAAATCTGCTTCCTTTCTCAATTCCCTAATTCCTTGCCTACCATCACAGCATCTTTAACTTAGATGTCAAGAGAAAATAAAAATTAAGGTTATGAAATATATTATTGTATTATGATTGATGTGAGAACTGGCTCAGATCCCAGGTGCACAAGAATCCAGGCAAGTGTTTACTTCCAAGGTGTAAGTGAGGAGATAACAGAGAAAAAGAAGAGGCCGTGGGAAAGGGGAGATCTAGGTTTCACTTTCTCAGCAAAAGTGCTGGGTGATCAGAGCATTGTTTTAGCCTGGTTCTTTGTGTATTGTTTTCTTATTTGTTAATTTATACAGTTCTCTCTGATAGTGTTCTCATTCCAGCAAGACTCAAGGTATGTAACTCTATTCTGAAACTTATGCTAAAGTTGTGAAATAAAAATACAACAGTTGTACAACTTTGTCTTCTTCCGTTTTGATGGAGGAACACCGAGGCTAAAAGCATGGGTGGTGATGTTTTCCTCTTCCACCCACCATTTGCTCCATAAGCTCTCACCTGGAAGCCTATATTTTGGTTTCCAGGATGAGAGATGAGCTCCTTGGCTTTCATGCACTGCAGCCATCCTTCTTCTTAATGGAATGCCCTTCTGCATCCTAGGAAACTGCCAATTATCTGTTGTCAAGAGCAGCTGTTCCTAAGGTTAGAAAACAAGGTGAAGGTGCAAAGTGGGGGAAAACTTCTCTTAGAGAAAATGTATTTTATTTTTGAGAACAAGTACTTGCTATAAATAGACAATAAGAAAATCGTATCTGCAAGCCCAGCAGGGCTCAGTGTTGACACAAGTTCATCAATTTAGTGTATTTTTATATATTCATATTATTCTGAATATTCATTATGGAATGCTTTTTAAACACAACAGGGAATCCTACTGACACACAGGTGATCTCAGTTTTAAAAAAGAAGCGATGCACACCAGTCAGTATTGATAATGATGACACATTTCAAAAATATCTTTTATTTATACCCACGAAACTCTTTAGTAATCTGGATATATAGCATTACATTTTAAAAGCTGTAGCATTTAATGACCTTTTCATACAAAGAAGGAAGTAAAATATAGGTATTACAATGGAAAAGAAAAAATATTTGAAAAACCTTTTATCTCATTTTATTCTGACACGTACCCTTTCAAATACTGAAAAGGTATTTGATAGAAGAATAATACAGATGCACTCCCTATTATCCGGGGGGAAGGTTATTTGTCAGAATGAAAGTGTCTGGCAGAAAATATGATGGTTAACTTACTCTCTAGCACAATGGGCACTAAAGGTTCTGGTAGAAATACCAAAAACATTAATTAAATCACAAACATTAGAAATATTGTAAAAGGAAATGTTAATTTCACACTCAAGCTTTTATTTTAAAAACTGCATCTCAAGAAGAATAAATTCAATTCACAAAGCAGCAAAGCATATTCCTACACATTGGATCTTAGCCCGATCTTAAAGAACAATGAGCTATTGTATTTAGCTCACTAAGCAGCACCCAAGGTTGGCATATGTTGTTGATTTTAATGGATTTACTTAGACATATTTTAGAATGCCTCTAAGTAATGAGGATACAATGTCAAGTTAATATACAAATAATGTGTGTGTAAATTACATATGATATATATATATATACATATGTATATATATATAAAGAGAGATGGATGGATAGATAAACAGATATCAGATATAGCTGTTATTGTGGCTGAACTTATGGCTAAACTGATTTTCTGGAAAACATAAAATTAGACTTAAACAGAACCTCAAAATCATAAAAGCCACTTTAAAATTAACTAACATACTACTAATTCCAAGTTTCCCTGTATTACAAGTTTCATTAGTATTTTCCCCCTCTGAACTTGATCTTAGTGTTCCCTCTTGATTCTATATGAAGTTGTACCAAGAATCTTATTTGCTTACCCAGGTACCCAACAACAAAACAGAAGGTTCAAATGAGTTCACATACAGGTTGAAATGTACACTGTTTGCTCTAGCAACTGTAAATGGGAACAGGTATCTGTTACATATATAACAACATCTGAAATGATGAATTATTTTCAAAATATTATAAGCACTTAAAACACATGTATTGAGTTACAAGATACAAATTAATGATAGAAAAATGAATAATGTTTTCTATATTTTCAAGTAAGTGGACATACTAGAAGCCATAACCGACATGAGAGTAGATAACAGTGATTACGTTATTAGAGTGGCAGGGTCTAGAGAAGACATGGGATGATGAGGGGAAATGTTTAAGTTAGGCTTTTGTGTATGTGTAGGATTTCACTGGGCAAATAGAGAGCACTCATCATAAATTAGTTAAGTATGAGAAGACCTTAGAAATCTTCAAGAATTTAAGGGTCTGCTACAAGTTAGGTAGACATGATAAGAGTTTATAGAGATACATAAGAAGACAGAGGAGATGAAAGGAAGAATCAGAGGTAAATCTACACAATAGAAATCTTGAAAAGGTGCCTATCCATAGCTACGGAGGCCACCGAGGTCAGTTAAGACATCACTGGGGGCAGAGAAGCTTTGGCTTGTTCATACTTCAAGGTGAAAAAGAGAGTGAGGGCCATCAAAGAGGGCACTTGGGAAGCTCCTCTTGTGAGGCTTAAGGCAGACATTGGAGGTCTAAAAGGATAATGACATATTGAAGTAGACAGCACATAAAGGATATATGAACCCAAAATACATTATGTTTTCCCCCAAATTACTTCCATATGAACCTGGTGTGAAAAAGATAGGGAAACAAACAAACAAAGAAACTAAGACTTCAGGAAAAGCATGGCTTCAGTCATAAATTTATATAGTGCTTTGTTGTCTCATGAGTGAGTTAACATCCGTAATGCAACATAAAATGAATAAAGTGGAGCAGTAGAGATGGCTCTGCTGATAAAGTGCTTGCTACCCAATCATGAGGATCTGAGCTCAGAACCCTAGTACCTGTTTGCTGACTTGTGTACTACACAGTCTTAGCAACAAGTGTGGGGCAGACATAGGGGGATCCCTGGAGCTTACTGGCCTGCCTGTCTAACCAGTGAGCCAATGTTCAATGAGACTTGATGGGAAAGAAACCTGACATCAATATCTAATCTCAGTATACACACACACACACACACACACACACACACACACACACACACATCTACACACATATCCCACATTGGAAAAATATACAGTACATAAGTAGATAAGTAAATAAATAATGTGTGGCAGTTATTTGTTCCACCACTAAATTTCAATTCCTATTAAATCAATAAGTCAATAGAATAGGAAAAACTAGGTCATTCTTTCTCAAGTTTTAAAGCCATTACCAGTTTGTTCAAAAGTTACCAATATAAACATGTTTTAAATAATCCCACATATTAAATTTAGGCTGTTTATATATCAGTGTCAAACCCATTAAAATATTTCTTTTCAGTGAGAAGGTAATAACATTTTCCATCCATCATTCTTATTCATTTGTTAATGAGGAAAATTACATTAAAAAAATGAAGGTAGTTGAATGTAAAGGCCACTTTATATGTGCCCATATTTTCTCCCATCAGTTAGAAGTCATTTAAATAATCCACATCTGTAATGGAAACTGCCAATCAGGGTTAAAGCAATTTATCCATCAAATTACAAAAAATTTAAATCTAACAACTGAAGCTTAATATCTCGTTTAAGCAAACTCAAGCTGTCTTGTACTATAATTGAGAAAATGTCAATGTTATCTACTAAGGAATGAAAAGGGGGTATCTGGCGATCTGAGTTAAACATGGTTACAGATCTGCATTCCTGAGACTGAAAGCCTATGTGCATCAGTGTCCTGGTGCACATTGTGGACACCCACAAGGCAAATACCAGTAATCCAAAAATATTGAAAGGAAAATTATACACACAGAATTGAAGTGTGTGCCCTGATTCACTATTTACTGTATTCATGAATGTCAGTTTCTTGATAATTGCTCAGTGACTTAGCCTTTCAATATTTAATATCTCCTGATGTTTCAGGTATGTCATTGTCCTTTGGAAGAAAGTATATTGAAAAGAGTTTAATGTCCAAAGATTTCCAACCACTTTCTCTTACTTTTTTTTAAATTATCGATTTATGTTCAGAAACTTTTTTCTCATTTAAAAACAAAAACAAACAAACAAACAAAACATATTGAGGCTCGAAGGGGAATCACACCTGTTTTCCTTTCTGAGTACAATTCTATAAGTTCATGCTAATAATTTTTCAAAGTAACCTGACATACAAATTGATCTCTTTAAAAATATGGAATAGTGTAATTTACTTTTATTAACCTAGACAATCTTATGCTATAATTCTAAAAAAACATAGCTTTTCCAAGATGTGATTGTTCTTTCTAGCATAATTACAATGGTTTGGGTTTTTTATGTATTTTTTAAGAAAATGGCTCATGGAATTTAATGACTAGTAGATTACATTGACAAATGTAGATGGTTGTCAGAATTGACATAAGCTTATAAAATATTGAAGCAAAACAAGTGGAAATATCCCCAATTTTTATTGAAGAAGAAATTTAGAGTTTACCTGTTTAAAATTTATATCTCAATTTTATTCCAGCAGGAACAATTACAATGGATACTTCCTTCAGACAGAACTCTTCATTCATGTTACTCATCCCTTATCCCACCAATGGAGGAAAGAATGAATATCATCTTTAAGAAATCTGTCATGGATTATAAAATTCTTCTTCATGCTATAACTTTGTTTCTTATGCATTCTTGACTCTGTATCTAAAATAATTAGACAAATAGGTATAACTGGCCCTATCTATAAAGTTCTTCTTCATGCTATAACATATTCTTGACTTCATATCTAAAATGACTTGACAAATAGGTATTACTGGCTCTAACTTATTGCTGTTAAAATTGAAGAAGGAAATTAAGATATCCCTAACCAATAAAAGTTCTTTTTTCTTATAATCCAAAGTTTACATTCCTCACACTGTTTCATGTAAATGGAGTTTCTGCATCCCGCCTCATCCTGCAGCCACTTCCAAATAACCACTTGGAGGCTTATATTAATTATGAATTTTTGGCTGATAGCTTAGGCTTACTAGTAGCTAGTTCTTATATTTAAATTAACACATATGTCTTATCTATGCTTTGCCACATAGTTTGTGTTTTGTTAACTCATTTCTACATGTCCTGCTTCTTTGGCAGCTAGCTGACATCTGCCCTGACTCCACCATTTTTCATCTCTGTCTTCAATTTGATTGTACCACCTAACTTTATTCTGCCTTGCCCATTGGCCAAACAGCTTTATTACCAACCAAATGAGAACAACACATATTCACAGTGTATAGGATCCTACAGCAGTTTCATATGCTTTAATTTTAAAGAACATAACATTTGGGGAAGCAATATTTTTTACAAGTACACTATCCACCAGGGATAGGAAAAAACAGAACTTTTTAATTTAATCTTGTTTTCATAAGTACTGATGTTTGTATAAAACTTTCCCTCAGATACTGGCTCCTTATGTCATACCATTAAAAATCCAGGATCATATATCTACACATTCCCAACTTTTACTAGGTATGAGAATTGTCCTTACTTTCCAAATATACACAGCTGTGTGTTCTGAGTAGAATTTCTCACAAGTCTTCTAAATGAAGACTTGCTGCATGTTAACATAATTTTAATGGAAATTTCCAATGCTTTCTAATACAAATATGTAATGTGGGTCTATGAAAATGACAAACACAATGCTTCACAAATGTTGTGGGCTGCAGAGGACAACATATCTTCTCAAAGCTAGAGAAAATAGCATTTGCTGAAAATATTTGGGAGAAAATAATCCTGAAAGTGAGGTTGGAAGGTTTGGATGCCGGTTCTTGAGATACCAGAAAAACCTGACCCTGGAAAGGTGTACTTAAAATGCAGTAAAGATTAACCTTATTACATAATCTCTAGTGTAGTAAATTGTATTTTTATATATTGAAAGGAATTATCCCTGATCTAGCTTGTTTTGTAGCATCTAAAATAACTGGGCCGGGTGGTGGTGGCACATGCCTTTAATCTCAGCACTTGGGAGGCAGAGCCAGGCGGATCTCTGTGAGTTCGAGGCCAGCCTGGTCTCCAAAGCGAGTTCCAGGAAAGGTACAAAGCTACACAGAGAAACCCTGACTCAAAAAAACCAATAAAATAAAATAACTGGTCATGTTAATAGTGGAAGCAGCCGGAATGAGGGTAGAAAAGCCCAGGTTTCAAGAACATATGAGCAAAGGCAGAAGGTACTAGAATAATCATTATGGAACTAATGAAGCAACAGCACATCCAAAGTCGTGCCTGTGAGTAAGATAAAGACCCTACAAGGGACTAGAGATGGCTAACCACGGACAAGAAAGCAGTAGATGTCACTATGATGTCATGAAAAGGAGATTCTGCATGATGGCCAGATTCCACCAACAATTCCCAATGGAGCAGAGTTGGTACATAAGCTTTACTGCTGTAAGATGCAGTGAGCACCAGTTAAGGAGGTGATGCCATGAGAATAACTGGACTGATGCTGGAGAGATCAACCCTCTCCCAAAGGACTGTCGAACTGTGCCCCTTTGCATAACCCTGGGCAATATGTCATTCCTAATTAATTAGGTGACTTTGGGTGCCAATGGACACTTAGTTTGATTCTACATATTCACTTTTATGAATAGCACTTCAATAAAGGGGTGTGTGTGTGTGTGTGTGTGTGTGTGTGTGTGTGTGTGTGTTTTCTTTGAGAATTTTATAGAACATGCTTTGACCATGTTCACTCTCCTCAGATCTACTTTTCTTTCCCTTGTCATTTAAATGTATGCCCTTTTCTTTTTCCAAAGCACATCATGTTCCATATTTACTCCTCATATATTCTTGGATATACAGCCTTCTGCAGGAGCATAGTAAACTTACCAGAGGCTACACTCTAGAGAAAATAGCCCTGTGTTTCCTAGCCACTAACCAGCCCCAATATCTCTCTAGCTGGAGGTGGACTTGATGTCAGCCTCCCATCTCCATGCTGGGCTTTAGTTAGTCTTGCACTTGCAAAGGCTTTGTGCATGCTGTCCTAAGTATTATGAATTCCTTTATGCAACTGTCCTGCTATGTCCAGAAGACACTGCTTCCTTATAGTCACCCACTGTCTTTGGCTTTTACACTCTTTCTCACCCTCTTCCACACTGATCTCTGACCCTTGTGCATAGGAGATCTAGTGTATAATGTTATATTTAGAGCTGGAGTATTATGCAGTTTCTTATTCTCTGCTTCTTGGCCACTTGGGGAGTCTCTAAGTTAATCACATTCTACTGAAAATAAAAGCTTCTTTGATGAAAATTGAGAGATGATTTAATCTATAGGTATAATAAGTCATTAGGAGTCAGTTTAATATTATATCCATCTAACAGAATAATATTAATATATTATCTTCTAGGTCTTATGACCTACCTAAGCATAGGTTATTGTATTATTAATGATACCAGGTATGTGTTTCTTATTGTAGAGTGGTGCTTAAAATCAATTTGAGAGTGTTTGGTTACTGCCACAGCACCCATGTCATGATTGTACTGGTGGCTATTTCTTGCCAGACCAATTATTATTGGAGCTTGCCACACTCACAAGCAAGTACCATTGGTAACGACTCTTTTCCTATGATGTCATGCATAACCCATTCCAATACTATAAAAATTAGCCAGCAGGAAAGGATAATACAAGCTTGATGGTTCCATGTTCCGTGGCTTAAGTACATGGCAACCTCAGCAACAGGGTCTTACCACCAAGTTCTGGAGGATAATCAGTAGCATTGCCAGTAGCCTGTAATGCGTGGGGTTCTACAAGATTTTAGAGAAAACAACTCCAAAATAAGTGATCAGTTCTTGGGTTTTTTTTTTTTATTTGTTAACTTATGGTGTCAACAATGTCTAGATATTATTGTCCCATTATAGTGTAACTCCATTTAAATTCTCCCCCACTCCCCTGTGTGTGTGTGTGTGTGTGTGTGTGTGTGTGTGTGTGTGTGTGTGTGTAGGAATATACAGTAATAAGTTTCCGTGTGAGCTTTTAAAGGGGTATTTACTGTGATTTATCCCTCCCTGAGTTCATTCTTCTATTCTTCTTCCCTGCCTGCCCTCCCCTCCTCCATACCAATTTAACTCTTCCTGTTATGCTTTCCTCCTTAAGCTTTCAGGGTCTTGTTGGGTTCACTTAATATGATGTCCAAAAAATCTATGCACAATCTTGCAAAAGGAAAGATTTTTAGCAGTCCATGGTCAACAAGCATCTGTTACATACATACACATATATCATAGGCATCATATTTTCTTTATTTATTCATCATGTATTGGACACACATATTCCAAATGTTACCTATTGTGAGCATACAACAAACATGAGCATAAAGATCTCTCAAAACTTTACTTGTTTCTCTGCCTTTGGATGCATGCCCAGTACCAGGATTGATGGGTCATATGGTGGTTCTATTTATGGTTTCCTGAAAACCCTCTATCCTATGTCCCATTATGGGTATACTAATCTATATTCTCACCAGCAACATATATGAAGTTATCTTTCTCCAGAACTTCCTCAGCATCAATTCTACTTTAGGTAATATAAATTCTTTCTGGCATAAGAGTATATAGCAATTCGGTTTTGAATTTAATATCCTTGATTTTCTGATCTTGAGCATTTTTCATCTTTCTGTTGTTTGCTAATGTATCATTTTTTTAGAAATTTCTATTGAGATATTTTGCTCAATTTAATGAGTTTTTTCAAACTACAAAGGTATTTGAGTTTTGTATACATTCTAGATATTAATGCCATATCACAAATATGATTTACAAACACTTTCTCTCATGTTGTAGTCCTCCGTCTCTTCACTCCATGAACTGTTTCTTCTTCTGGTTAGAAGCTATGTCATTTGATGGCATCTAATCTTGTTACCTGTGTTTTTGTTGTATGAGCTTCTAAGGTGATTGTTTAAGGCTAGAATGTCTCAGGCTACATTACAAGTTGCAGAGTCTTGTTGATATGTACTGACCTTTCTGAACTTTTGAGGAAAAAAATAATAAACAGAATTCAACAAAATCTAAAAGTTGGGAAAGGAAATAAACCCGGAACCTTTCAATGAACATAACTTCCACTGCAAACAGGAGAGAAATACAACTTTGATTCTCTCAGTTGTTCTAAATTCAAGTGGCATTTTTCCTGTGTAAGCATCTCACTCGAAGCAATATTCAAAGTGTTTAAGATGCTTAAGGCATCTTTTTGTCTGATGTGCACAGGAAGAAGAAAGTGATCTCTCCAAAGCGAGGGTCGAGTAAAATGTTTCTGTTGGACTTTGCAAACGCAATGGATCTAAACAGTTTTCTAGGGCAATTTTGTCGTATTTGAATTACATCGTCCTCCTTTTAGAATTTAAACCACATCTCAAATGTGATCCCACTCCCATTATGCTAAATAATTCTGAAAACTGCATGAAGAACTTCCTAACTCATCTCCCCTCACTCTAACCTTGGTCCTTTACCACTGACCCTTTAAGAACTAGCAAAGTGATATTTCTAAAATGAAAATCGGATCATCTGTCTGCCCTGATTAAAATCCTTCCCAATGAAATTTTATTACCTGGAGTAAATGCCAAGTTATTTAGTTTGGCATAAAAAGCTCTCCTTGATTTCACCTTTGGCCGATCATTTTCATCTAATCTGACCAACCAACCGTTCCTATCAAAAACTTAATACTTCAGCCAAACTATGGTATACAGTTTGTTCTAAATAATTCATATTATTATGTGCATCTGGAACACATTCCCACCATTCTCTCTGCTGCCATACTGTTACTTATCTTTGAAAACCAGTCCAGATATTACCTTCTCAATGAAGTCTCCCAAAAGACCTTAACCGAATTTGATTTTGTTCTCATCTTTATTTCCTTTTTACTTCTGCATACTTATAACAGAACTTCCATTTTTACCACTGCACTCCATTTACTAGATTGTGTCTTTAGTAAAAGTCACCATTCTTTGGGACTGGGAAGATGGCTCAGCCAGAAAAGTGCTTGGTGCACAAGCATTAGGGGCCAAGTTTGATTCCTAGCACACATGAGAGAAAACCACCCAAAACTAGGCACCACCTATAATCATAATATTGAGGAGAATGCTACAGTTGTATCTCTAAAGCTCTATGACCTGCCAATCTGAACAATTTCCAAGCCCCAGATTTAGCAATAGACTCTGTCTCAAAATATAAGATGAAGAAAATTTGAAGAGCATGTGTGCATGAGCATACACACACACACACACCCACACACACTGGATACTACAACTTCTATTTACTTTTTCAATGCAAGAGGCAGTGTTTGGTTCATTAAAGATGCTCCATGCAAATCCCATTATTCTTTTATCTTCTGTTAGATCAGAATCCCAATGCCTTTTCTCACTCTTAAGATAGTTCATACCTTCTCCCTATAATCTGATTCCTGATAAGCAGATTTACTAATTCTCTAGAATTGATTCAATTATTGTCTACTTTTCTGTCTTTGCCAGCTTTGACTTCAGTCACAAAGCTCACAATTTTTATGGCTCATGACAATGAAATTTGTTTCTCACAGGGCTGCAAATTAGATATAGCTTTCAGGTGGATGGAAAAAATATATGCCCTGTTGTGTCATCTAGTTGCATGATTTAGGTTTAAAAAAAAAAGTAGCTCTTATCTTGTCCATATTAATCATTCATGGGGCAAGAAAGAGACAATAAAACAATGACATAATCATGAGCAATGTCTTCTTAAATCTGCTCTTATTATATAAAAAAATAAACCGCCTGGCCTGGCCTGACAAAAGGTGTGTGGACTATCCTCTGACTTAGCCATGAACAGGTATGGCAAGAGTAAAAATGAATGGAAAAGAGTGGATAACTGATCAAAATAATAAAACCTGCTAGAGAACATAAATAACTTGCTATATATACTTTCACTACCTCATTTTCCTGAAGATCAAAAGAGGGCATTGAATCCCCTTGAGCTGAAGTTACAGATGTTGTGAGACAGCATGATGGTGCTAGGAATTAAACCCAAGTCCTCTGAAAGAGTAGCCAGTGCTCTTAACCACTGAACCATCTTTCCAGCCCTAAATTACTTTTATATTGTTATCACAAAGTACATGACAGAAACAACTGATGGAAGGAAAGATTGATTTTGTCTCATGGTTTGAAAAAGCTGGCTGAAGTCCATCACAGTTGAGAGGCCAATAACAATCAGGCTTTTTTTGATAGTAGAAGTGTGAGCAAACCAACAAGCAGAGAGAGCTGGTTTGCAGCAAGGACAGATAGCTCCTTCAAAGACCAAACCCTAGTGATACCATATGCTAGAGTCCTAATAGATTTACCCAGTGTTCAAAACATGAAAATGATGTGTTTTTTTTTAATTCAAGCCATCACACTGAGTTATTGCTTTCACCAGACATGTCAACTAAATTCTGTAATTCTTAATCTAAAAATTAATATTATATTGTTATCTGATACTCAGCATAAAGAGTGATGTTGGACAATTGATCAAATATCAATTTGAACAACACATACACTGTACACTATATATGCATGTTATCTGGACAAAACAGTTACTTTTATACAATATTTCAAAGATCTACAGCTTTTTAAGTTTCTCTTTCAATTTTGTTTTGGAAGTGGAATCAAGGTTAGCAATACAATTTGAGTGTTGTCATTATGTGTCTAGGGTAAAATAATATCACCACTGAATAGCTGTAGATGTATCCTGCTTGTTAAATAAGAAACACAGAGCCAGTTGCAGAGTTAAAAACCACGAGGTCAGAGCCAAAGCAGAAAACCTTACCCTTCACTGCTTCTGCGGTTCCTCCTCTCCGCAAGAGACCTACTTCTCTGCGTCCTGTCTATTTAAAAACTTTCTGTTCTCCTCCCTCATTGGTTGTAACCCAGCCACATGACCTCCTCTTCACTGTCTGTTCGTACAGACCACCAGGTCTTCTATGGTTGGTATTGAAATTAAAGGCGTGTGTCTGCTATGCTGGCTATGTCCTTGAACACACAGAGATCCTCCTAGCTCTGCCTCCCAAGTGCTGGGATTAAGGGCGTGCCCCACTACTGCTCGGCTTCTGCTCTGGCTTGCTCTGACCTCAAGGCAACTTTATTGACATACAAATAAAATCACATTTCAATACAAATAAAATATCACTATATTTCCCCTTTTCTATTTTAATAAAAAGAAAAAAAGGAAAAAGTTATAACTAATATAAGAAAAACTATATACAAAAGTACAATAACTATATACACCATATATACAAACAATAAATACCTAAACAATGTTTAGTCCATTTGTAATTGACAAATTCAGAGAAAATAATTCCATTATCTATCCTATTTTGGTAAGTCCAGAATGTACCTGATTCACTTTTTATCCTAACTTATATAGCTAACGGAACTGTCTTATAATGTCTTTCAAATTTATACACTTACAGCTCTGAGTGAGTTTTTCTGAAATCCTTAACAAAGATAATTATAACTATAACTAACTGATCTTCAACTCCCTCAGAGACCCAAGAAGGAAATAATACTACCTAATAAAAAATAAAAACAAGAAGTGCATGCAAGCAGCATCAAAAAAAAATGTGAGTTGACAGAAACAGCCAGCTGCCTGGACAGTCACCTGAGGTTTCTTCACAGTGTTGGGGCATCATCTTCAGCCTACAGGCTTAGCGTATCTGACAGACTCTTTGGTGAACTAAGATGTATACAAGGTCAACAGTTTGATCTCACATTTGGTGAGAGCAGTCCATGTACCAGAAACACCTGAATTCCATTAGTGTCATGTCATGATTCAGGATTTTAAATTCTGGAAATTATTGATATTCTTTTCAATTCAGCTGTCCATTTTTCTTGGCTGTGTGTATGTGGCTTCATCTTGGCATCTTGTTCTTCTCCACATCTCTCTATTAAACGCCAGTCTACTATTGAGAGAGGTGAGCTTAGTTATTCCTCAAGAATAACTGTTTCATCTGCTGTTCCATTGCATATCAGAAGCCATTGGCCCACTCCCTGTTCAGCTGCCTTCGAAGAAAAGGGCATGGTACCTTTTACAGATTGCAAAGGTCACCCACTGGAGAGAGACACTGCCAGCCGCCGCCATGAGAAGCAACATGTAAAGACACTGGTAAGCCACACGCCATGTGGCAAAGTATAGACTAACAAAAATGGGTTAATTTAAGATAGAAAAGGTAGATAACAAGCAGCCTGCCATGGCCATACAGTTTGTAAACAATGTAAGTTTCTGTGTACTTTCTTGGTCGGGTCTGAGCGACTGTGGGACTGGCGGGTGAGAGAGATTTGTCCTGACTGTGGGCCAGGCAGGAAAACTCTAACTACAAATAGCAATTAGATTTATCACAAATTCTATTACACATAAGATCAGAGAATCATATGAAAGGGAAAACAGTTAACAGCTGAATGTAATTTTGACAGAATATAAGCTATGACTCTCTTCCTCACTGATAACAGCAGACATGTCTGAGTGTTACGGACCTGCTTCCAATCAAGAATGCTAAAGAGAAAAGTCACTCATCATTCTTCATGATTTACACCAACAAATTAGGTACCCTTAGATGTCCTTTTAGGGAAACTCAACATGAGCATAGTAACAGTCACTGCTTCTAACCTGTAAATCAATGTTTGGTTGCTAAAAGCTCTGTAGAAAATGCTTTTGACATATGCAAAAAGCATTTCGAAATTTTTAGAGCAAAATAAGGATTTTATCTACTTCCAAATGCATAAACAAATGCTTCTGAGAACTCACCTTCCAGTGAGGATATGACCATGCATAACACAGCTACAGTAGGACGTCCCAAAATATTTTAAATGCCATAAGCTATTTTATTTTCCAATTTCTTCTCAAATTAAATGTTGATTGTTTCCCCAAATCAAAGCTCTTAGCATCAAGCTTAAAAAAATCCCTGTCAGCATGTTTATTGCCTTACGATCTTACAAGAAAAATGGGTATACCCAAGCAAACACATTTAGAAGTACTTTTGTTAGAACTAAATAGGATTTAGTGATAAAACAAATAAGTAAATCTTCCAAATGAGACAGCATGCCTGAAGAACAATAAGGAAAATCTTCATTGCTTTGGCCTCATTATCTCCATGTGAACTACTCAGAGACAAAACATCTAGTTAACCTTCAAACCACCAGAGCAAGAAGCAAAAAAAAAAAGTACCATATGTGCCGTATGTGTGTTAGAGGG
The DNA here is from genome assembly GCF_903995425.1 of Onychomys torridus. Taxonomy (NCBI): domain Eukaryota; kingdom Metazoa; phylum Chordata; class Mammalia; order Rodentia; family Cricetidae; genus Onychomys; species Onychomys torridus. The sequence continues at coordinate 12,268,605 of NC_050465.1, forward strand.
TTCTCAGAGTCTGACATCTTGGACATTGCATAACTTTTACAAAGTTTGTAGAAATGTCTTGGTGTGTGTGTGTGTGTGTGTGTGTGTGTGTGTGTGTGTGTGTGTGTGTGTTATTTTTGATGTAGAAACACATTACAGTATTTTTAGTCATGGCTCCACTATGGTTATCTCTCAAGATAAACTTTGAGATATTAGTTTCTTTTCAATTTCCCCCTTGTTGTTACGATTTTTAAATTTATAATCTTTGAGGATAACATCAGTTACTTCAGATGGATCTTCCTAAACATTGTGTCTTTTATCATTGTGACATGTGATAGGTTATCATTTGTAGGCCATTTGTCCTAATGGTCATGCAGCCAGTCCAGCTTACTCAGATGTGTGCCTTGAACAGCGTATCCTCTACTCTGCATTTCAAACTATTGTGTCTCTTTATGTGAAAGAGCATCTTTTATAGACAAAAATATTTGTAATTTGCTTTGTATCTTGTAATACGAATTGCTAACTGGTCTTTTAATAAAAAAAAAAAAAAATACTCGGAGCCAAATATTGGGGTAAATGCTGAAAGAGCAGAAGAAACAAAGGAACAAGCCACTGCCACCTCTTACCTCCAGGATTCCTCAGCTTGAAAAAGCCTCTAGTTCCTCTCTCCTCATGGCTTATATACCTTTCTCCACCCAGCCATATCACTTCCTGTCTCAACCTCTCTAGTGCTGGAATTAAAGGAATGTGTGCTTCCCAAGCAAAGGCTTGAGATCTCAAGTGCTGGGATTAAAGGTTTGTGCCACCACTGACCAGTTCTGTTTCTCTCCTAGACTGAGTCAATCTCATGTAGTCCAGGGTAGCTTTGAACTCACAGAGATCCAGATGGATCTCTGCCTCCCAAGTGCTAGGATTAAAGGTGTGTGCCACCACTGCCTGGCCTCTATGTTTAATCTAGTGGTTTGTTCTGTTCTTTGATCTCCAGGAAATGAATTTACAAATGAGTAAATTCATATGATGAGGGTTTGTGTGTAAAATTATGTTATACATCCTCCAATTGGATCTTCTCTGTATATCCTCTTTCATTTCTCTCTAGAAGAGAATGCTGTTTGGTATTGTACTAATTTTCTTAGCAGGGTTCATATAACATCTTCATTTTATTAATTTCTATTTGTGGTTTCTTGTCTTTGTTACATATCTTTCATCTTAAAATAACCTTGAAGGCAAATTATGCAGGTATTTGTTTCCAATTCAATCATTGCTTTTATTCCTACTGCTAGTGTGGAATGAGTTTCTTTCATCGTTGCTATTATAAAATACCTGACAAGAAGTCAGGTTAGGGAGGAGAGGTTTGTTTGGGCTTACAGTTCATTGGTACACCATCCACTGTGCTAGGGAACATATGGTGGCAGGACAAGAGCATGCTGGTCCTCAGGAAGCAGCGAGTGAACAGAAAGTAAGGCAGGGCTATGAAACCTCAAGGTCCCGTACCAGTTGACTCACTTCCACCAGCAAAGCTCTGCTTTCTAAAAGTCCACACCCTTCCAAACAGCATTCCGTCTGAGAACCAAGTGTTCAAAGCCATGAGCAATTTTTTTGACCAGTTATAGAATTTCCATCCTTTAAAGTACCACTGTGATTTTGTAGTTGTTGATGTTTTTCTATTTACAATGCCTTATTGGATTTGCATTACTCTTAATTCTGAGAAGATGATCATCATTGTGTAATCTATATAACATGTCATAACCTTTCAGCCTTCAAGATTTCTTTCGCGTATGCCAGGAACAGATCCTGGTCCCACAGGGATAGGGATGTTTCATTAGATAAAATGAAAAACTATATATTTTTGTTAAAACTTGTCAAAGAAAACTATTACAGCAACTAACTCCTTCAATATTTCATTTCAATTGACACTAATTAGAAATTTTTATTAGGTCCACGTTTTCTCGGAGATAGAGTTTATTTACTTGAACACTTTTCCTTTTCGTTACTATTACCAGGGCAAATAAGATGACTTTAAATAATATTTTTGAGAAGTTTTCTAAGTAAAAATTTACTTTGTCACTTTCTTGTAAAACTTTAGTTACACAGTATACAACTAACAAAATAGAAATAGTGTATGAATTTAATTTTTAAAAGAATAGTAAATTAAATATTTATTTATGTATATAATTTAAGAAATGTAGCATTATAAGATGAGGCATTATTGAAGTCCATGACTAGATGTTGACAAAGGGCTAAACTAATAAGGAACATAGTATAATTCCATATGAGCTGGCATTTTGAAACCTATTCCCTATGGTGGGATGCCTTGCTCATCCTTGACACAGGGAGGATGAGCTTGTTCCTGCCTCTACTTGATATACCATGCTTTGTTAACTCCCATGGGAAGCCTTACCCTTTCTGATGAGTAGATGGGGGGGGGCTAGAAAAGAGATGGGGTGAGGGAACAGAAGGAGAGGAGGGAGGGAAAATTGTGGTTGCTATGTAAAATGAATTTTTAAAAATTAATAAATAAAAAAAGAAATTATAAAAAAAAGATTTCTTTCCCACATCTGGTTATTAGAAGTTTTACTACAATTAAGATGTGAGCTGATTTCTATTTACCTTACTTGTGGATTTATAAGATTCTTAGACACATATTTTTTTATTCTTGTCAAAAAATACCTACTGTATTATTTTTCTGCCACAATCCCTTTCTATGACTCTGCTCATGTAAAAACTGTTATTCAGTATTTTCAGTAGCTCTAAAAAAAGTATGTTCATTTTTATTCAAAGTCTCTCTTTTATTTGTGATAAAAATCTCTTCATCTGATTTCAATTTGCCTGGATATTTTGCTTCTATCTCTGATCTCTTCTTGTTAATCCAGTAAACTTTTAGTTTAACTTATCATACTTTATAACTGCTGCTTGCCTACTTATTCTATTTGCTATAATTTTCGTTGCTTCCCTAGATGCCATTGATTGAAACCATTGGACAGTTTTTAAATTTCAAATGCAGACCATTTCAGAGTTTGGTTTTGGCTGACCTACTTTTTTCTCACACTTTAACATATTTTCTAGTTTCTTTAAATATGTGGTAATTCTACAGTGGACATTATTAATCATACATAGTAACATTTCTGAATAGTTTTGACTTCTAAATATACTTTACTTTTTCTATTTGGTGGAAACTGTTGGTTTATATAGGCTTAGGGTCCTGTTTTTATGATTTGGCTGTAAAAATCTATTGTGAATATAAAATTTCTTGCAAGTCTTTTTATTACATAGAACTTGGTCCAAAAATTCTGATACTACCACTACCTTTGCCTAATGGCTCTTATTTTATCTTGGGTGGTGGTGGTGGTGGTGGTAGTGATGATGATGATGATGATGATGATGAAGATTTATTGAGATAGAGTTATGGTGGGTAACCAAGAACAATGGAAATAAACTTGTTTTTGGAGTCATGTGGAGCTTCCATAACCAATAACTCCCGGGGGTAGTTTTTGCATGCCTTGAAAGGATTTTCATCAAATAAGCCATGTCTTCTGGGAGCAACATTGTCCACTTATGCTGCATGATTCTTTTTATAAAACTTATTTTTTATTATGTGTAGATGTGTTTGTTTGCATGTGGATGTGGACATGTGAGTTCAGGTGCCCTTGGAAACCCGAAGTGTCAAATCCCCTGGAGCTAGAGTTGCAGATGGCTGTGATCCTTTTGACATGGGCTCTGGGAATCTAACTCAGATTCTCTAGAAGAGCAGCAAGTTCTCTTAACTGCTAAGCTATCTCTCCACCCTCACTTTTTAAAATTTTATTTTGAAGCCAGCCTCTTAGCCATTATGTTTCCACAAGGCATTTTCATGCATTCTTAGTTTCAATTAACCCATTCACTACTCCCTCTTCTTCCCCATCTTTCTGCCTTCATCCCTACTTAATTTGTAAATATCAATGATCTTACCCAGTTAAGACACTACACAGCAATACTAACCTACCAGGCAAGATTTGCCTACAGGAAAGACCCTATTGCTGCAGACACCACATAACTTGGCTGCAAAACACAGAGAAATGAATCAGACACCATCTTATACACTTCTGCCCTGCTGGCTAGATTTTGTACCAGAAAGTATTATGCAGGCTGCTCATGAGAAGAACATCCCAGTCTACTCATAGACCATCCAAAAAACTTTAGAATTATAATTATTCTTCAATTTCTTAATTAAAAATATGAATTATGGGCTAGGTATGATGGCACATTTCTTTAATCTCAGTATTTTGGAGTCTGAGATGAGTGGATCTCTGTGAGTTCAAGACCAACCTTGTCAACATAGTGAGTCCCAGGCTAGCCAGGACTACATAATTAATACTCTGTCTCAAAGAAAGAAGCTAAAAAGCAAAAATGAGTCACTTTCTATGATGAAGATGCTCCTTTTATACATTTTGTTCTATAGTCTTTGTTAATAAAGAAAAGATATTAGTAACAAAAGGAGATGTGTGAAATTACATTTTATGTTTGGTAGTTGAGTAAGTTATTTAAACACGTCATGTGAACATCATGTGAGAGGACCAGCCTGTTTACAATTTGTATATTATGCATTAAAAGAAGTTAACAAGAGTTAAGTTAATAACTAGGGACATGAAGTAACAGTTTCCTATTTTTGAGATTTCAGCTTATTAAAGAAATATAGAATATAGACTTAGAATACCCATTCTCCATCCACAAACAGAATAAATCCAGGAAATTGATGTTCTTACATCTCAGTTACTGACATATGGCTTTGAGATGCAAAGTGGAACTTGGCAGGTAGAAGCTAGAGGATTTCTGACTATTGAAGACCAGCCTTGGATACTACTGAGTTTCCAAGCCAGGCTTTAAGTAAAACCCTATCTCAGAAATCAAAAGGAACAACAAACAAAATCACAAGGACAGCTTTGGGCTTCTGACTCACCATGGGGTTCAGAAGGTGGACCTACCATGTGACCTGGCATAGATTATGCTTAAAATATTTTTATGGTATTCTCTTGTATAAATTTATTTGTGGAAACGGTGGTAAAGAAAAGTGTTCTGTTATATTTTCAGATATTTATGGGTGAAATCTTTCCCTCTTGTTGACTATGACCAAGATGTATAATATTAACTACCTTGGTATAAGAGGAAATGAAATTATGACAGTATGGCATAGGGATATTTGGCATAAATTATTTTATCTTTTGATAATTGGTATTGAAGTTCTAAATTAATGGTCAATGGAAATATAAAAATAACATATGAATCATCAGGAACTTTAGAACATCAGTAGAGCATGTTCTCTGCTTTCAGTTCTCACAGTTTCCCCATTTTTAGAAGAGAATTCAGGATAATCTGTATCAAAAACTTCTCATTTAATTAGAAAATATGAAACCAAGTTCAATTCTATATGCTACATCAGTAAGTTAACATTGACTCACATAATTCAAACCAGAACCATGACAAAAAAAATTGCTTCACCTTCAGATTCTTCTCTGAAAAAAATATCCTTATTCTCCAGCTATCTCTGTAACTTTGTAAAAATCTCTTGCAAATGATCCTGAATTTCTTACCTAAACTACAATTGAGATTCTTCAGCCAAAGGTCTCCAGCCAAAGATCAAGTGATATTAGCCATGAGGCGTAGGGGGAAGAAAAGATGTATTACATGTAAGGATTGCATGTAGGAAGGTTTGGTGCAAGTGAATCAGAATTAAAGCTGTAGTTCAGCACTGCATATGATAGTAAATAGGTGCCCTTCATTTAACAAACCACATTGTGCCTGTTACAATAATATATCTACTCTGTGATAAATGAAAACAGAACTTTCTCTTGAAACACTGATAACATGCTACACTTTTATGATATTGACAAGCATATAGATTTTAGGCTTGGTTCTCTGTTGACAGATGAACTTTCTACACACATTCATTCTCAGTCTCTCCCTTCCTCACTCTCTTTCTCTTCTTCTGCCTTTTCCCTCCCTTTCTCTCTTCATATTTCTTCTTTTGATTTCATCCCCCATCCCTGTTTTTCCGAGGCCCTTCCGTGTGAGTTCTTACCTTGTATGACTAACGAAGTCAGGATGCCTTCAGCGATAGAGGTTATAATCACAACACACACTCATGTGGGGTGGAGTTGAGCCTGACTATGCCTGAGGATGTCCATCCAGTCCTTGACTTAAAATAGATCTTGTCATACGAAAGCCCTTCAAATAGGAAAATAAAGTTTTGATACGCAAATACAACACAAGAATGGAAGAATCCAACAACTGAAATAAAATGATAATTATGAGAAAAAGCATTATTCTGAACTAGATTTTTATAGTATTAACTTTTTTACCTTGTTTATTTTGCTCTTATGTCACTGGAATCCTTGCATTTGCTTTTACAAGCAGATGGCAAATGAATGGATTTCTAGGAAGGCAGGAAAATTCACTAGAAAGAATCTACTCTAGTCTATGCACATTAGTATTAATTTTGGCATAGTAAAGAAGGTAAACATTGTAAACATTAGCTATGTACACATTTTCCAATGGCTGAGCAAGTTCCTGTGTACATGTGCTAAATGGAATCCTTCACAAAGAGTTCCTAAATCCTCTACAATCTGCTCCTGTGTTTGATTCTTATCCCTGAACTTGGGACATTAGAATCATAATAAATTCCAATTGTTTGGTAATACTCAAGACCAGGAATATGTTATTATGAAATAACTAGGGACAGGAAGAAGACAAATCAACAACACAAATGCTAAAGAATGTAGGGTCACTCTCCACCACCCTAGACTGAGACACTCAACATGCTCTAGAACAACCAATATTTTGTTCTTAAGACTTTAATTAAAGGGAAGTGCTTAAAATACTAGTTTAAAGTCTGCTGGGATTTATATATAGGAAGTCACCATCACCAACCCTACCCAAAGAGACACTCATTGTAATTTGCCTCCTTATAGCATGTAAGTGCCAACAACAGATTTATCACCTTTATATGGAAATTTAAATCATGCCCAAGTATGAAACATTTTCAGTAATGAACATTAAAATAGAGATTTTGATTAATAAATGCTCCTAAAGAACCAGAAGTGTTTCATAGGAGGTTAGGGGCTGGACAAATTGTTTTAGGGGTTGTTGAGTGGCACCAGTTCAAAAAAAGTTAGAGTATTTATAAAATGTGTGTGCATTTATGCTTAGGTTTATAAATACCAGCTTTTGCCAAGATTTAAGACAGGATATTTTTCCTTATAGCAAACAGTTCTTGTCATGTATCCTTACTGTAAGTTTTACTCAACAATAAACTTTGTATAGTTAGGAAATTTTAATCCACAAATTCACTATTTGGGTTACATTGGGTAAACACCAACAAATCCTTCATTGTTCTCTAGAATCACAAAGCTTATCCACTCAAGGTTTCAGAAACCAAAAAGAAGTGCCACTGCTTAGATTACTGCAGAATCTAGCCCTCAGGTTATATGATGATCTCTTTTAAGACATACTACCATGATAGTCCAACATTGCATCACACTTTTTATTTTTTTATTTTTATTAAGACATTTTTTATTCATTCCAAATATCAACCACAGATCCCTCCCTCAGCTCTCCTTCCTCTCCCCACCCCAGCTGACCCCCATCCCCTCCTCCAAAAAAGTATGGCCTCCCATGGGGAGTTAGCAAAGCCTGGCACATTCCGCTGAAGCAGGTACAAGCCCCTCCACCTGTATCAAGGCTGCTCAAGGTGTCCTGCCATAGGCAATGGGCCCCAAAAAGCTAGTTCATGCACCAGGGATAGTTTCTTATCCCACTGTCAGGGGCTTCTCAAACAAACCACGCTACACAACTGTCTTGCCCATGCAGAGGGTCCAGTCCAGTCCCGTGCAGGCTCCACAGCTGTCGTTTCAAAGTTCATGAGCTCTTAAGGAAATAAAACTTAGAAAATCACCAAAGTTTTGAAAAGTAACAATGAGAGTGAAGTACACCAAGCCTGATGCTATTTCTGGAGCAAAATGGTTCTTTGAAAGGTGGCCGCTATCGGCAATTTTATACCCTCTTTATTCCCTAGCAGCTATACATTGATACATTGCCAATAAATTTTAAAAAATCTTTTAACCTTAGATCTGTATCTAAGTGATTTTCAAATTAAAACGTAAGAAATTAACATGAACTTCAAAAAATTCCAACTGCCAATCTCTGATTCGGTGGTCAGCCCTTATTTGGTGTCAAATGATTTACAGTGTCAGCAGATGAGGTGGCAATCATGCTTTCAGTATTTAGAATAAATAACAAATTCTCAAGCTTTGCCCTCAGGTTTCCCCTATTCCAGCCATGCTGCCTAATGGGCTCAGTTCATACTCCACCCACAACAAAACTATTTTTCTCCTTGCCAAGTCATTATTTCCCAAACATGTGAAAGTATTTAATTAATATATTTTTTTAAATACCAAGAGAATATTGGTGTTACATGACAGGGATATGGTGAAAATAATTAATAATGCACTGTTTCTCAAAATAGATTAAGGGAACTTGATTTTACATATTATAATGAAATGGTAAAATTACTAATTTTTCCCTTTCATCATTGAAAAATTATTTCTAAATATTAAAAATCAAACAAACAAAAATGTGTAATTACTGTGAAGGAGACTGCTGTCTTAATTTCTTTCTCAATAATACCCCCAACAACTTACGCTCTGCTCCCTAGAGATGCACTACCACATTGGCAATCATTTCACTATTGGTGTATAACAAAGTGACATATTAATTGTATAGCCTGAATAATGATTATTATTATTATCATTATTATTACTTATTGACTGTATCGATCCTAAGTCTTCTTATGGACTCTGTGTTTTTGTGTATGCAGTGTCCTATGTCTGCAAACAGGGATAATTTGACTTCCTTTTTTCTCATTCTCATACCTGTATTAATTCTTTCTGTTGCTTTATGTTTTTTGATTGTTTGTTTTTGTTTTTATTTTTGAGACAGAGTTTCTCTGTGAAACACTACTGGCTGTCCTGGAGCTCACTCTGTAGACCAGGCTGGTCTCGAACTCACAGAGATCCGCCTGGCTCTGCCTCCTAAATGCTGGGCGTGCGCCAGCACCACCTGCTCACTGTTGCTGCTTTATTGTTAATCCAGAGTTGCTTAGTTCTTTATTGATAAGTGCAGTGAGAGTGCACACCCATTTCTGGTTCCAAATCTTTTTTTTTTTTTTTTTTTTTTCCATTCACCATATTTTTTCACTGTGGGTCTGAGGTGTGTTGTGTTAAGGCATAATACTTGAAATCCAGCACAGCCAAAGATTTTTATCAAGAAGGGATTTTGAGTTTTATTAAATGCCTCTTCTACATCTGTTGACATATTATTCTTCACTCTATCCTTTTGATGTCTTTGCGTACATGTAAACACCCTTCTAGCCCTGGGAAATTCAACCTGACCATGGTGAATGGACATTTTGGTGTGTCATTGAAGTTAGTCTACAGGCAATTTTAGGAGTTCTGCTTCTATCTTTAGGAATATAGTAGTATTTATTTGTTTGTTTGTTTTGTGCCTTGTCTGATTTTGATAAAAATATGTTGCTGGCTTCATACAAAGGGTTTGAAATGATTCCCAGTTTTCCTAGTAGCTTCAGTAAAGTTGGATTCTTCTTTTTATGTCATTTACTTATGTATTTTTACTGTGTTTTAATTATACAAACTAATGGCTTCATTATGAAATATTTATATAAGGTGCTTTATTATATCCATAGCTCATTAACACAATTGCTCATCCCCTCCTTTCTTCTCCTACTGTTCATCTTCTAATTTCCTAATATGGCTCTCACACTTTTATGACTTATTTTCTAGACTCTATATATGGAAAAAATATGGTAGTGTCCTGAGTCCGGCTTATTTTGCTCAATGTGATGATCTGTACAGTGATCGATTTTCTTAGTGAAAATGACATAATTTTGTATTTCTGAATGACTGAATAATATCCAATCGTGTGTGTGTGTATCTATTCATCCACTGATAGACATATAGGCTGACTGCATGGTTAGGTACTATGAATGATGCTGAAGTGGACATGAGTATGTAGACATCTCTATTACATTCTGCCATTGACCCCTTGGTTATGTAACTGAAAGCAGTACAGCTGTATTAAATGATTAGTTTTGCTTTGTGAATTTTTTTTTTTTTAACAAGCCACTATATTGATATCCACATTAACTGTGGTAATTTTTATTTCCAGCCACAATGAACAAGGTTTCCTTTAACCTCTCCATCCTTATCAATATTTTCTGTTTCTGTTGTTTTTTTTCTTATCTTTCAAAAAATATTTTATGTGAATTGATGCCTTCCTGTATGTCTGTCCACCACTATGTGGGTACTGGGAATTGTTGAAGCCTGGTCCTCTGGAAGAGCAGCCAGTGCTCTTAACCACTGAGCCACCACTCCAGCCCCTTGTTTGCATTTTTTAGATGGCAATCATTATGACCTGGGTAGGTGGGATTTCCATAGAGTTATTATGTGTTTTAATCAAATTATTAGGAAGATGGTATAAGAAGATCTTTAAGTTATCCTAAACACAGAATATCCCATCATTTTAATATAAAGTCTAATAATTGTTTTTGAACATGAATATAAAATTTTAGTATACTCTTTTCAGATCACTTTACTAAAATTCTCTGTACAAGAAAGTGGACAAAAGTAGTGAATTTTGACAGTTACATTACATCTGTACATCTAGTATACAAAAAGAAGATATAAATTACCTCTCTCAGCCTGGAAAATTTTCTTGAGGCAATCCATCATCCCAGTTTCCATCATTTTACAGAATGAGATCATTGTTTATACCCATTGACAAAGGATTATGTGGAACTTGCTTCCTTTGTTCACATAATGATTTCAGGGTTTGTCCAAGTTGTTGCGTACATTATACAGCAGTTACACTTCAACACTTGACTCTTTTCTTAGTTGCAGAGAACATGAACTTGATGTTGTTAGTTAAAGAACAACAAACACTTCTTTGCCAAGATCATAAATTATTCTTTCAGAATAAATCAGACACATCTATAATTGACTAGCTAGATACTAACAAAGCTTATTAACCAGTACAGGAGAAACAGTGTCACTACAGGAATAGCACATTTTTAGGCACCAACAGTACTTAATTCAGAATACCGTTCATAAAATATTCATACTTCAGTAAACCCTTTAATTAGTAATATTCAGCAAAGCTCCTTAATTTTCTGCTGTGTACTATAATAAACCAGTGCAGCTTCTATACAATGCCAAGCATTGGTCTACTTTTATTGCTAAGAAAAAAAAAAAAAAAAACCTTAAAAGCTTTTAAGTAATTGTACTTAAAGAGACACATTTTAGTCACTGATTTCCATGACATGCAGAAAGATGCATTTCTCATTACTAACTGTGGTCACCTACCCACAATTCTTACTCTAAGATATGTGTTTCTAATGCATGTTTAAAAAAAAAAAAAAAGCACGGAAAACTCCATTTCACATAAGCAAATCAAGGACACTTTAAAACCTTGACTAACACCTTAGCATTGGTATCGGTAACTGAAAACGCATTGGTGTGATAGTGTGAAATATGTCAGGAGTTACAGAGAGGTCCATCCCCTTGATATATGTTGTTCTTCAGGTATAAAACTATCAAGAATAAGTTGATATAAAGTCTAGTCACTGTAGTAAGGTATGCATACACTATTATTCATTTTTAAAGTACCAGCAAACTATATTTTAGAGCAAGCACAATACTAAAAGTGTACAGTTCAACTCAGATTTGGATCCTTCTTTTAAACACCAGAGTAGGGAAGGACGTGATATGATTATACAAAGTGTGACTGCAATCGTCCTTAGTTTTCTAAGTGTCTTATTGTCATGGTGAATAAATTCAGTTTAAGGAGCCAGGATACCAACAATCAGCAGTTCTGGGATTACAGCTGAAGTCTCCCAATCACTAACCCTTGCATTTGTGGTGATAATACATTTCTTTGAAAACCCAACTACTGGAGATTATTTTGATGCTTACTCTTATTCCTTCTAAAAATTGTAATTGCTGCTTTCTAAGTTTCATAGGTGCCAAGACTTGCAGATAAAACTCAAAAGAATAAAACATGGCATCACTAGTCCATACAATCCTTCCTGGTGATAGACTTTGCTGCTGTTCCTGAGAGAGAGAGAGAGAGAGAGAGAGAGAGAGAGAGAGAGAGAGAGAGAGAGGGAGGGAGGAAGGTGGGGGAGGAGAAGGAGGAGGAGAAGCAGGAGGAAGGGGAGAAGGAGACAGAGACAGAGACAAAGAGACAAAGGTGGAATAACCATCACCAGAGAAAGTAAAGCATCCAGGTGATCTACAACACCGTACTGTATTGACTGCCAACAGTTCCGTAGGCATGGCACCCAAGATGTATTTTTCAGAACCAGAGCTCTCTCTTTACTGCACTTCGCTTCTGAAGTTAACAGCATACTGAGTCAATAGTAAGAACACAGTTTTTGAAGTATGTGGACCAGGCCTGCCAGATTCCAAGTGAACCTAGAGAGTATGTGCAAAGAACTCATTCCAGTGCCTCTGCCAGGTGAAAGCTGCTAGGAAACAAATGCTACAGACTGGATGGGCAAAGCTCCACCTTCTTGTTTATGAGTGCCTATCTCTATGATGGCAAACAGAAACAGACCTTATGTCTCAATCTCTCTTTATTAGGGCATTATTTTGTTCCATAAGGGCCCTAAAAGTCCCTACTGCCAGATAGATTAAATTTCAACATATGAATGAAGCAGCAGGGGCAAAGGCATTCAGGCCACAGCACTCATGATAACAACTTAATTTCATACTGATTTGTCTGATGCCATCTTGGTGCTAGTGATGACATCACAGAGCCATACAATGGGATTTACCTCAATGGATTATCAAGCCCTTAACTTTTAATTAATATCTCTTAGGATTTAAGAAGTACTCAGTTATGTCATCTGAGTACAAAACACCTTGTGCTGGCAATACAAAATTGCATTTCCTAGAAACTAAGGTAACAGGTATACAACTATAATACCTTCAAATCACCTAGTTAACAATTGAAAACCTCAATTTCAATAAATTGTCATAGTCAGAAACCAAATTATTATATTCTCATCTGCACAGTTCACAGGCAGGAAACTTTTAAACATCATGAACCAAAAAACCATTTACCTGGTTTGTACCTATTTATTGAATAATTACTTTGGAGCAAAGGTAGAAACTAACATAGGAAGTAGCAGGATAGAGAGATGAACTGTGTTTGTGGAAACAATCCAAGAATGAAGATATACATCTTATGGGTATAACTGATTCCCTAAAATTACCTACAATATGTGACCATCAGATCAAACTAAGGCTGTGGGAATAAACCCATGCAATACTGAAAGGTTTAGACAAGCAGTATCAACAACACTATATATAAGCCAACATAGACAATAAGTGATTTTTGTTCATTCAGTATAATCAAAATGCAATTTCTGAGTCAACATTGTGAATTAAATGCTATTGGATAGGGATTTCTAAAACAGATTAAGGCAATCATTGTAAACTCTATTTTAGAGGAAGAAGAGATCCAAGTCTCCTTTGAAGCTTATTTGAAAACACAACTTTATTATTGTGGTGTTCTTTTGCACTCAAATAATTTTCAGAATTTGGCTAAACAAAAACACCACATTCACACAGATCCATCTGATTTGACAGGCTAATCCTTCTCACTATAACAATCTAGCCAGGGCTTGATTTCCTCACTTAAGTGGAAATTGGTTTCCTAATGGAAAATTGCTTTAAAATTGTGTCAACATAATTCGTGTGCAAAGCAATTTAATGATGCAACATTCAGTGACAATTCTTCAGCTTGAAGAGTTCCTCTATATATTAGTTCCCAGGACAAATATTATATCTTTTCTTTTTTATTTAGTTTATGTTTTTCTATTACTTGATAAGCTATTTTCTTTGTTTTCACACTTATTATTTTTTTCAGAATTTCATACATGAAAAATGTATTTATATTTAGTCGGTAGCTGTTCCAGCTTTGACATGGTAGCACTGGCCCCAGTTAGGGTTCCAGTAACTGTCACAGCTACCCATGGCCTACCCCTGAGGCAGGGCTGACATGGGAGCCCCTAAGACCTGAGATCCAGATCTTCTAGCTCCCTTGGTTCCTGGGAATCCTGGATGTTGGATGGTAGACCAAGCAGAGTTCTCCTGAGAACACCACTGGACTGCACTTCACCTCTCCCGGATCCTGTAACCTATCAAAAAAAGAAAAAAAAAAAAAAATCTTATGTGTTATAAGTAAAACCCCCAAATAAACCTCCCTCTTAACTATGTGGAGTTGCCTTAATACTTCCACCAATATTTATATTATTTCTACCCTAAACTCTTCCCTCCTACTCTCTCTCAAGTTCTTGACCTATTCTTCTTTAACTGTTATTGTTACATATATATAATCACGTGTGTGTATGTGTGTGTATGAGAGTGTGTGTATTTGTAAAACCAACTAAATTCACTTAGTGTTGCTCATGTTATATGTTTTTAGAGATGACCACGTAGGACTAAATAACCCATCATAGTACTGATCTCTGGAGGAGACTGATTGTCCCCTCTTTTAGCAGCCATTAATTGCCTATAGCTCTTCATTTAGGGTGGGTCTTGATTTCTCACATCCACACTGGGTGTTGTCATTCAATATGGATGTGAGAAATCTCACAAGACCCCACTCTAGATGAAGAGCTACAGGCAATTACTTCTACATGTCTTGTTTAGTACACCGTGTTGTTAGGATTTCGTAAGTGCAACTTCCTGTTATATACAAAAGACAGATGCACTATCTTGCAGCACATGCCCTGGTATTCTGGTCCTTGAAATCTTTCTGCCCCTTCTTCTACATTGTTCTCTGAGTCTGAGATATATAGAAGTTGTATTTTAAATGTATCCATTTGGGGTTGGGGATTTAGCTCAGTGAGTGGTAGAGCGCTTGCCAAGCAAACACAAGGCCCTGGGTTCGGTTCTCAGCTCAAAAAAAAAAAAAAATGTATCCCTTGGAGCTAAGTGCTCCTCAGACAGTTGTTCTCTGAATTTTGACCAGTTGAAGAATTCTGATAGTCTCTGTTGGCTGCTTAAAAAAAAAAAAAAAAAAAACTTCATTGACAAAGATTGAGAGGTACACTTACTTACCGGTAAATTCTACATACTTGTACATACTTGATGAGATATTATCTTATTAGCTCACTTTGGAGCTGGGTATTTAATGTGAGAACTAGCAAATACAAGCCCTTGGTTGTGGGGAAAGAAACACACAATTTAAATTTAGCAATTTATTTTGTATCTGCTACATATCCGTAAGTTGTGGCTATAGCAGACAAATACTAGAGAATTTGAGAGAACTCTCGGAGGATTGCCTATTGAGTAAGATATACATATACCTGCAGACTTAAATTTTAATTGAATGTACAAGGTTAAGAAGATTTCTTTAGTCAGCTAAGTAGTCAAGTGTTGTTACACAATTGTGTCTGTAGGAAAATCTCATACAATAAATACCCTAGAGAATGTATTGTAAAGAAGACCAACTTAGGATACTAGATGTGAAGAAAGCAAGGGATGGCCAGACTGCAACCCACAGCTCCAGAGAGGCTAGCTAACAGAGAAAGACCTTAGGAGGGACACATGGATGACTCAGCAAAGGAGAAGTGGATGAGATCTACATGAGTGGACTGGGGAGAGGAGGGGCGAGTGGTGGAGGGCAAGGAGTAGGGGATGAGAACATGGGGAAATGGGAGGATTGAGCTGGAACAGGGACAGAGTGGGAGAGTAGGGAGGTATCATGATTGATGAAGACATCATGGGAATAGAAAGAGCCAGAGTGCTGGGGAGGCTCTCAGGAATCCACAAGGATGACCCCACCTTGGACTGCTGGCAGTGGTCCAGAGGGTGCCTGGACTGTTCTACTCTGGTGACTGGTCTAGGGAATATACTCTAATTGTCATCATACAGCCTTGGCTAGTCACTGATGGGGGCAGATGCAGAGATCCACAGCCAGACACCAGGCTGAGTTCTGGAAATCCAATCAATGAGAGAGATGAGGGATTCTGCAGCCCGGGGACATCGAGATCATGATGGGAAGATAGGCTGAGATGACCAGCCACACTAGTGGAAGCCCATGAACTATAGACTGGTGGCTGTGGAGCCCTCATGGGACTGGACTAGGCCCTCTGGATACAGAAGACGGTTGTTTGGCTTGAATTGTTTTCGAGACACTGAGGCGGGGGATTGGGATCCATCCCTGGTGCATGGGCAAGCTTTTGGGAATCCAGGGCCTGTGTTATGCAGCCTTGGTGCAGTGGGGAGGGGCTTGGACCTGCCTAGGCTCAATGTGCCAGCCTCTGCTGACTCCCCATGGCAGACCTTGATTTGGGGGATGAGGGATGTGGGTTGGCTTGGGAGAGAGGACTGGGGGTGGGATCTGTGGGTGGTATGTATAGTGAGTAGAAAATTTCCTAATAAAGAAAATTTTTTTAAAAAAAGATTTAAAAAAAAGACCAACTTCATCTGAAATGCAATGGTCTAGAGTAATTTATGGTAAATCCTAAATCTTGATACAATTTTGACAATCTCATTAGTTTCATTACAGCAGGAAAAAAAATCATTCTGCTTTGTCTATGAGAAGCATTTTTTTTTTCTTTTTAAAGCTTTTTTATTAAACTTTGAGAATTTCATTCATGCATACAATCTTTTTATCACATTCAGGCCCACTCTTCCCAAACTCTTCCCAGATCCCCTGAACCTCCTATTAACCCATCCTCCCAACTTTATGTTGTGTGTTTGTGTGTATATATTCTACTGAGTCAAGTTTGTGCTACCCTATATACATGGCTCTGAAGCCATTGACTGGAGCATAGTTGATCTACCATGAACCACACCCCTAAAGAAAATTTACTCTTCCTTCTGTAGACATCATCAACTCTCACTAGATCTTTAGATATATTTTGGGGCTTGAATACATCCTCTCTTTATGCTGAAATGTCCACTAACCTGACTTTGTTAAGGTTTTGTGCAGTTAGCCACAGCTGCTATGAATTCATGAGTACATTAGCCCTGCTCTGTGTAGTGGGTAGCCATTCCAGCTGTAATGTTGATCTGGAAGTTCCAACCCCCATTGAGGGTTTGGTAATGGGTCACGCCAATAAGTCAGTGCTGAGAGAGGACCCTGAAGACCGGAGATCCAGATGTGCCAGCTCTCTTGGTTCCTGGACCCTGGATGCTGGAGGTAGACAGGGCAGAGTTCTCCAGAGAACACTGCCGGACTGCGCTACACCTTTCCCAGACCCTGTTACCTATCCCTTCACTTGTAAGTTACCCCACAAAATAAACCTCCCTTTTAACTATATGGAGTGACCTTAACAATTTCACCAAAACCTCTGTGTTTTATAACTTTTAAGTCTCCTCTTCAAAGATGTTCACTAAGGTTGGAAGCAATGCAATATAGCTGTCTGATGTAGGGCTGAGTACTCCAGGGATACTTATTCACTGAATTTTGACAAGCTAGTACTTTCTATATTACCCATCATCCACTGCACAAAGAAGCTTCTCTGATGAGAACTGAAAGCTTCACTAATCTGTGGATGAACATACAGGTCTTCAGAGGGCTGTTTGATACTAAGTCCATTCAGGAAAATGATAGTAGTAGGTTCATGCCCGGTGCTTTTAAGCCTCTAAGGCTTGGGTTCTTGGTCAGCTTTATAGTACTAGATATGCAGTTCCTCCTGTGGATCAAGCCTTAAATCCAATCAGAAACAAGTTGGTTACCCTAAATACATTTGTGCCTCTATCATACCCATGAGCATATTTTGCTACACTGTTCCTGATCACAGCTCACAGGGTTCACAGCTGAATAAGTCTATTGATTTCTTTCCTTTCTGAACAGCCTACATTAGCACCTTACAGTACTATGAAAGCTAGCCACCAGGGAGAAGGCTTCCTGGTCAGTCCCAGCTTAATATCTCTGAGAAAGCAGCCTAGTCTAGTATAGTAGCTCACTCAAAATCTTAATAATGTTCTAAAAACTTTACGCTGTTTTTTATCCCATATTTTTCTAAACCTGAAGGAATAAAAACATGTCTGAAAATGAAATGTCTGTTCCTAAATTTCATGTTGGTGAAAGAGACATTAAGTTCCCTTCTTAAAGAAAATTGGCTTCTTAAAATATTACCTGAATTGTTTGCTAGAATTATTGAATAACAAAGAGTTCAAGTATAAGAAGTTGGTCCTGATTGTGGCATAGGCCAGTGTCCATAGGATGAATATTCCCACCGTGAATTTTAAGATAGCCGCTATGACTTCCACAAGTGAGAAATTAGTGTTCAGCCACTATACTCCATTTTTAACATGCAAATTTATGAATCAAGACTATTTTATGAATCACAGATAATAATGAAATGTAAAATGATTAAGAAATGATGAAGTCTGAGTTGTGTGTGGTAGTACATGCCTCTGATCCCAATACTTGGGAGGCTGAGGCTGAAGGACCATGAACTCACAATTGGCTGAAGTGAAACCTTGTCCTTAAAAGAAAGACAGATTTTGAGTATTAGTTACATTTTTCCAATGTAATTTATAATTATTTCATCTTATTTCATTGTAAGTACTGGTCCTAGTTATCAACCACACACAGAAGTAATGAAAATTGAGTTACAGGCTATAGGGAGCCAAGAATGCAGCTTCTAGTGAGTGCCCCATGATAAAGGTCTCCTTGAAAAAAGGGGAGTCTTTCAATCTATATTAAGAAATAATGGGGCTGGAGAGATGGCTCAGAGGTTAAGAGCACTGGCTGCTCCTCCAGAGGTCTTGAGTTCAATTCCCAGCAACCACGTGGCGGCTCACAACCATCTGTAATGAAATCTGGTGCCCTCTTCTGGCATGCAGGAATATATGCAGACAGAACATTGTATATATAATAAATAAATCTTAAAAAAAAAAAAAGAAATAATGAAGATATCAGACTACCAGGAGAAAAGCACAGAAGAAGGAATTTGTCCGAGCATATTATGTAGCTCAGATAAACATATTAGCTATTAATTCAGGAGCACAGCAATTTACAAATATTATATCACCTCTGGTAATAATCAAGCTATGTTTTCCAAAATATGAGAAAGAGGGCATTGATTTAACAACTATTCTACTAAATAAACATTTTGTGATTAAACATGAACTTTACTTTCTGACTTTTTAGGGAAATGTCCTAAAATAAGGTTAGCGTGCTCTCCCACAGACTAGTGTATAATGAGTTCATCTAGGCTGTTAAAGAGTTCATGAGTTTATGTTCAGTTGTAAGAGTTGTGTGATAAAGAGAAGTCTGTGATAATCAAAGCACATAATGGAGAATAAAAATACAACGTCAGAGGACACACACACACACACACACACACACACACACACATCATCATCATCATCATCATCTCCCTTGCTGCCTTCTGTCAATTACTGTTTTCTTTTTTAAAACCCTCTCCCTCACAGTCTCAGACTCCACTGAGTGGCTTAAGGGTCACAGAACGAATCATACTCTCACTTAAATAGCTCATATTTCATCTTGATAGGAAGTGCATTTGGGAGTCAGCTATAGTTTCCCTATAAAAATGAATGTGCCAAACTGTTTCTCTTCTTCAGACAAACTGGAGTTCGATTTAATTTCCTATGTTAATATGATCAGTCTTTATTTTTGTTTAATGCAACAGTATCCTCTAACTTACGCAGAAATGGAAGAGTTATTATATGTTAAGTGTATTCCTTAGGTGAGTTACTTGAGTCATAACTTGTTTTCTGCCCCACTTTCTTAAGAATTTAAGAGATGAGGCTAGTATAAATTAGGGTTCATTATATGCAAGGTAGTTACAGAGTATGCATGTTAAAGAATTCATAACATATAAAAACATTTAATCAATGTAAATATAACAATAAAAATAGTATAATAGTAACTAGCATTCCATTTTAATGACTTCATTTAATGTATGAACAACTTTAGATTTTCAGAAAAGTGTCAAAATACAGAGTTAAGAAATGCCACTCAGGCAGCTTCACAGTATTATCCTGTAGATCAAGACCAAGAATTTGAATGATTGACAGAAATCTAAAAATAGGCTTTAATTTTGAAATAATAGATTTGTAGTATCTGTTACACCATATAAATCAAATAGACCTGCTTTTATACGTGAACAGCATGAGCAGAAGGGGTGGGTAAGGAAGCGAAGGTTATATCTTAGAGATGTTTAATAAAATCTGCAATCCACAATAGATAGATAGATAGATAGATAGATAGATAGATAGATAGATAGAAAGATAGATAGATAGATAGAAAGATAGATAGATAAAATAAAGATCTAACAAGGTACAGGTCAACCTGCATCATTAAATGAAGTGAGTGATAACATGATTAGAAGCCTAAAAGAAACATCTCCAAAAATGTATTTTCTCATTTTCTATACCAATGTCAGTTTTCAGACATAGTCTGCTGACTTAAAAAAAAATCAGTTTCTCAGGAGAAAGAAACTGCCAGTCTTGCTGAATATATACTGTAATAACTTCTCCAGTCTTTCTCTAAAGAGTCCTAAGGCTCAGAAGTGTGTGCACTTAAGAAAGATAAACATCTAATTGTTTTGAGAATTGTTGAATACAGAATTCAAGCTGTATAAGTGCACCAGGTGCTCTCCTCTGGATCTATAATAAAGTCTAAAGTCTTAGTGACAATAAATTTACTACTTTCTCTTAACCATTACTTTGTACTGTCTCTGGCCAAATGGAGAAAACAGTTCCCCTGGTTGGAATTGCTGCTTTGTTGCCATTTTTCCACCTTTTATTTCTTTCTCTTTGTCTTTCATTTTATTTTATCTTAAATTAAGAAGATACATAAGGGTTAAAAAAAAAAAAACAACCTGATAGTCTTAACTGGTTAGCATACATGTTCTCTGCATATATGTGACAGTTGTATTGCTTGGTCTTCTTGTGGGACTCCTAAGAGTTGGCGCAGGGCTCTCTGACTCTTTTCCTGGCTTTTGGGCCCCTGCTCCTCCTACTGGCTTGCCCTGGCCATCCCTAAAACAAGGTGAGGTGCTTAGTATTACTACAACTTGATATGCCATGTTTTGTTGATATCCATGGAAAGCCTGCCCTTTTATGAAAAGAGGAGAAATGGATGGGGGTAAAAGGGAGGGGCACTGGGAGGAGAGGAAGGAGGACACATTATGGTCAGAGTATAAAATAAATTAATAAGTTTTTTTTTAATGATGCATTGTTTAAAAAGAAAGAAAGAAAGAAATGCATTAGTGGGAACTAAAAGTTGAGAACATATCCACTAGAAGACCTTGTAGTGGATAGCCATCCCAGCATTGGCCTGGAAGTTCCAACCCCCATTGAGGCTTCGGTAATGGTCATGCCCACAAGGCAGGGCGGAGGAGGAAGCGGAAGACCAAGGATCGGGAGGAGGTCTCTCTCTTGGTTCCAGGGACCCTGGACGCTGGGGGTAGACAGAGCAGAGTTTTCCAGAGAACACTGCCGGACTGCGCTATACCTGTGCCAGACCCTGCAACCTACCCCTTCATTTGTAAGTTAGCCCACAAAAATAAACCCCCCTTTTAACTACATGGAGTGGCCTTAATAATTTCACCAATAAGACCTGCTATCAAAACCTAGAACTTAACTTTTTTCTACACAAAAATAATAATTCCAATGAAGAAAAAATGTCTCTTCATTGTTTTCCTTCGATTATGATAACAAGAAGCAAAAGGCATCCTCAAAGCAAAAGTGTTTTCTTCTTATTGCTTCATACTGCATAAAAACAGAAGGTCTCCTGGAAGTGTCCATGTCCCACCCTAAGAGACATTAGCCAAAGAGGAGGGAGATAAATTAGAAGTAGAGGAGAGACTAAAATAGCAATAAGGGTATCTGAAGAAGTCACAAGGAATCATACTCTTAACTATCTACCTAAAAATATTTATAATACACATAATGTATGCTAGTGCATAAATTTACATATTAGTGTAAATCTCATCTGGGCTAACAGTGTTCTTCCAAAAGACCTTAGATTATCTAACAAAATAACCACAACACCAGGCATGAGAAGCCTTCTTTTGAGTTGTTGGTCAGGGTTGTTCAAGTGACTTCCCAAACATTATAGGCTTGGTTGCCCACCATGAGGTAGAAGGTAAGTCCCAAGTGTTAAAAAACACTATGCACTCTTGACAAAGGGCCAGAGGCCACTGAATTGAAAGCCTCTGTGAGGACTAGGTTCCATGGTACAAGAAGGCACCATATAAGTTTCCAAAAGAAGGAAACAATCAATAGTCCTACTCACATATGAAAGCTATGAACCACAAAGTAAGCATATCAAAGTAACTATAACAGTGCAGTCGTAGCATGCATGCCTTAATGGCAACCAACAGCTCTCTCATTGAACTGAAGACCCTATCTACAAGAAGGAAATCATTCCTGGTGTTGAACATTTAGCCACCCATGGCTAGTGACATCATGAACCCATAACCACCATTTACTAAAGAAGCACAATCTCTAACTACATACTAATATTTATCCTTATACCTACAGACAAGTATAGTCCTTGTTCTCATCAAGGAAATTTCTCTTTGCAAAGGACATCATTACAAAAAACCCCAACTGATAGAAATGCAGAGTTGTGGAGTCCAGACCTAGTAGAAGCATCACATATACAACTATTGCATCCAAGCCTAAGAGATCATTGGGGAAGATGGGGGTTGAAACGGTGTAAGAACCAGAGGATTAAGAAATCTGATGTGATAGTATGTCTCCTAGGAATTTCAGAAGTGAGAGCCATAAAGTTTCACCAACATGGCTTCCCAAACATGACCTCAATAAGAACAACATCAGTAGAAATGCTAAGTAAGGTGAAAGGGGGAATGTACATGGAATTTCAACCCTAGAAAAGGAACTATTGGTAACTAAAGAATTCTGCAAATGGGAGAAATAGTCTTCCCCAGGAAAGAGTACAAATTGGTTATCAATTCCATCTTTGGAAACATATATACAAATAACATTATACAGACAAACCTGGGTGTATTTTTGTACTTAGGTTGTCTTTATTGCCTGTTTATATTGTATATAGTTATGGGTACTTATTGTATATAGTTTTTCTTATATTAGTTATAACCTTCTTTTATTTTTTTAGACAAAAAAAGGGGAAATGTGGTGATATATTGTGTACCCCCAATGAAGCATTCCTGGGCATCAGAGAACAAACCCAACTACTATATTAAACATAGAGGTCAGGAAGTGGTAGTACATGCCTTTAATCCTAGCATTTGGGAGGCAGAGATCCATCCAGATCTCTGAGAGTTCAAGGCCACACTGGGAACAGAGCAAGGCATGGTGGTACATGCCTTTAATCCCAACAATAGAAAGGAAATAAGATGGAAGGGCACAGAAAGGTGTATAAGGTGTGAGTAAACAGGAAGTCTCTCTCTTGAAGCTGAGGATTTAGTAGAGGTAAGAACATGGCTGGCTTGTTCTGTTTCTCTGATCTTTCAGCTTTCACCCCAATGTCTGACTCTGGGTTTTTTATTAATAAGACTGGTTAGCAATTCATGTTACCAAAAAGAGGTCATGAATTTGAAAGACAACAAGGCAAGTACATTTGAGGTTTGGGGGTGGACAAGGAAATGGACAAGAGAACTAATATAATTGTATTAATCTAAAAAAAAAACAAATTAAATAACATTTTTAAATAATTTTTGTTATTTGTATTTCATTGTAAGTCTGTATAGCTAAGTAAACATGTATGAAAATGACCTATGAATCCATAAGATGGCATAAAAGCTTGATTTACAGACAGTTGTGAACCACCCAATGTGCATACTGGAAACTAAACTTTGGTCCTCTGCTAGAAAAGCAAGTAATGTTTTGTTTTTTTTTTAATCGCTCACCTAATTTAATAATGATTAAGATTAATGATTAACATTGTCAGTATGTTCAAAGAGTGGCAACATATTATCACTGAAATGTGAATAAAATGGATAAAATGAATGAAATCTGTAGAGTGTATGGTAGAAAGATAAGTTATATGATTTCAGACTACAAACATAAGAATTCCCCTTGGGAAAAAGAATATCAGTGTGCCCCAGAGTCATTAGAAGGCTTTGTAAAGAATCTTATATTTCTTTCAAGGATAGACTTGGTTTAGATAGTTATAAAAAGACAATTCATGTAAGAGAAAGCAGATGAATAAGTTCAGGGTAAAAAGAATCAACTCTGGATGTTAAGGCTGTTTCCAATGCAGCATGATTCATCAGGGATTAGTTAAGGCAAGCAACTCATAGAAAGGAAAGGAAGGGAAATATTCACCCAGGCACAGTAGGTAGATGTGCATACCTCCACTGAGTGTACCAGGCTTAGCTGTCCCTGTATGGGAGAGCTTACCTTGTTGGAGAAGGGAATGGCAGGTGGGGAGAGAGTGTAGGGGAGATTGTAGTGAGTATGTAAAACGAATATGTTTTGAAGTGGCATAAAGTTCAACAAACAGATACCAAGAAAATAATAAACATCAAATTTTGTATTTTCAAAAAAAGAATACTTTCAGAATTATAACACATAGAAGACAAATAGTACACTATATTTTCTACAGATAATAAATGAAATTCACAAGGTTTAGAAAATACACAATAGCATGTACTCTTAACCAACAAGCCATCCCTCCATCCCAATGAGTATGAATTGTTAAGAGAAAATAATTCTGAGTTCAAACATTTCCTGCAATAACCTTAGAGGGAAATATTCTTGAATTTTTAAATTTACCTTTAACATAGACGAAAGTCAAAGATCAGTGTGGTCTAGTAAAAATTAGACTTAGGAAGCCTCATTCCTATGTGTACATTCATTTGTCTTGAATTATTAACTAATTCCATAATGTACATTTGATGTTCTATCTGATTGGAAAACATTCAGTCATTATTGTGTTTCAAATATGCCAACATCTATGGAATTTATAGTCCAGATGCAGGGACTGGAAAGACATTCCATGGGCAGCATGACTATCCCACAATCATGAGGACCTACATTTGAATCCCCAGCACACATATAAAAAGTGGAGCAAGTGTAATATTTGAAAAGTATGTCAAAAATATACATTGGAAAAAGATAGCATCTTCTACAAATGGTGCTGGGAAACGTGAGTTTCAATGTGGGGAAAATAAAGCTAGATCCTGGCATCTCCATCTGTACAAAACTCAATGGCAAATGGACCAAAGACCTCAGCGTAAGATATGGTGTGCTAAAAATGCTGGAGAAAAAGGTAGGGATATACTTCCACTTACAGCCACAGGTAAGAATATTTTCAACTGGACTCCAGGAGCAGAAGAATACCAGAGATTGAAACAGGATCTCACAAATCTGAAAAGCTTCTGAAGGAAAACATCAACCAAACAAGGAGGCAGCCAACAGAATGGGAGAAAAATCTTAGTCTACTATGTACCTGGCAAAGGATTAATGTCTAGAATGCACAAAGAACTAAAATATAAAACATCGAGGAAATGAGTAACTCAATTAAGAGTCTGTGGATCTGGACAGAAAATTTTCACAAAAAGTTTAAGTGGCCAGTAGATACTTTTATAAATGTCCAATATCATTAGTGATTAAGGAAATGTCAATTAAAACCACTTTGAAAGTCCATCTTACCCCAATCAAAATGGTTATAATCAGGAATAAAAATGACACAAATTTTGGCATGAATATGATGAAAGAGGGACTCCTATATAATGTTGATAAGAGTTTAAACAAGTGCAGCCACTTAGGAAATCAATCTGGAAGTTACCCAAAATACTTATAAATAGATTTCCCATGTGACTTTGCTATACTTCTGGGCATATACCTAAAGGAAATTATATATTGCAACAGTGATACACAGGTAGTTCATTGCCATTCTATTTCCAATAGTTAGGAAATGGAGTCAACCCAGACATCCATTAAGTGATGAGTGGTTAATAGAAATGTCTTACATAAGCAGATTCGATTATGACTCAGATGTAAACAAAATGAGATTATGAAATTTGCAGCAAATGGATGGAACTTGGAAAATATAGAATAAGGTGCCTCAAGCCCCCAAATGTTACACACTATCTCTCACATGTGGTTACTAGCTTCCAGTCTTGGGCTTCATACATTTATCCCAGAACACATGTGGAAATCGTGAAACTAGGAACAGTCTAGTGGGTGGGGGATTCATTTAGTAGAAATGATAGAAGTTGGGAGAGATAACAATAGAGATGGAGGAATACAAGAAACAATGAAGTTCAATCAGGTAGTGGAGGGAAGGAGATAAGAAAATGAGAAAACTGCAGAAAGGTTAGGCAAGACCAAGTGTGCAAGAATAAGCAGTATGGGAACGTGTGATCTTCTGATGCATATGAAAATGTAATTGGGATAGTAGAATATATATAATAGGAAACAGGAAAGAAATAATATTATAAAGCGAAGGTTTAAGTCAGGATGAAGATTGTGGGATGAGGAAAAGGAGGGGTAAGGGATAGGTTAACTAAGACAAGTGAGGTTTGGTGAAGCCTTATGAAACCTTACTCAATCATAAACTAATTAGATCATTAAAAAAAAACCCAGGAGTTTTAATAGATGTACACCATATTAGTGAACAATGATGCTTCTAGAAGACATGAGTTATTAAGTGAAAATCTCAGTGCCAGGCAGATTCCCTGCCTATGAATAGTTTGTTCTGGAGAGATCAGAGGCACCAAAACAAGGCAAGCTATTGCCATTGTCCTTGGTTGCTGATCTAGCTACATGGCTGAAGACACCATTCTTTAGCTGCAGGATATAGAGAAATCAATTTCCTGATGACTAGTTTTCATAGTATTGGAAACTGCGATGCAGGCTCTTAGAGGAGAAAGGTCATTTAGTGTTCTTACCCAGTCCTGGATATTGCACGCTGCATTAGTGACCTTCCAACAAAGACATGACCATTTGTGTATTAGAGGTTAGATGGTTTATGGGGGTAACAATTGCTTTCCTGGTTGTAGTTTAGGCATGCTTTATGGTAGTAAACACACACCTGATACTACAAAGACAATCAAAGCCTATGAGTAGAGAAACCATGTACCCTAAAGGAGAACCTACTGGCTGGATGCTTTTTTTCTAAATAGTTATTTTGTCACACTACCTTCTAAATATTTATGTTTATATCCACAGACCTGGAAGGCTCTCATCCATGGTCGGAGAAGCTTCTCATTGCAGAGGACAATAGTTAATGCAGGCTCATAATTATCTGAAATGCTGAGAATAAACAACTGAATGCTCAGAAATAAGTACAACATCTATATCAGACCCTTCCCTGAGGCTCAGGGGACACCATGGAAATGGGGACTGGGAGAATACAAAAGCCAGAGAATGAGGAGGACTGCTTTGAAGGAGGAGCTCTGAACATGACATAGCTACAACATGCATAAACTTACAACGGTTGTGATTACACACACACAAAAATATGTCCACATGACCAAGAGAGTTAAAAATTCCAGAAAGGGGCTTCCCCAGGTAAAGAGTAATGGTAATTTTTAGCTTCTGATGGAGGAAAGTCACTTTGCTTTGGTGTGGGGGGACAGTGATTGGTATGTTGCTCAAGTCTGATTGAATGCTTCATACTCATGCACATATGGGCAACACTAAATTAACTTTAGTAATTTACTTTTTAAAAGTCATAATCCTGAGAGGAAGATGAGAGACATATTTGAGGCAGGCTGGGGGAGCTGGAGGCAGAAAGTTGAGGGTGAATATGGCCATGAGAGACTACAAAAAAAGCATGAAATTTTCAAAATATATAAATAAGTGATTTGTAATTAAAACACTAAGAAAACCATGATTCATTTATTACTGTTTGTTGGTTGGTTCGTTGTACCTCAGGGAGTATGACAATGCCACACTAAGGAGTGAAAACAGAATGATTCCTCTTGGATTAGTTTCATCAAGAGTGAACATAAATCTGAACTCTCTACTTAATTCTGTATGCCTTCTCTCTGTAATTTGTGGTTACTGGCAGAGATGAAATCTGTCTGTAGTGTGTGTGATTGCTTAATGCATGTGAGTTGTGTCTGTCCCTAACAAAGGGTTTTACTCTATAGTTACTAAACACCAAAGAAAATATCATATGGAAAAGAAATGAGAGATTGCTTAGAGATATCTTTAACTGTTTTCTAAGGGAAGAAGTTATTTCAGTGACCCCCAACTGATACAGAACTATAAACAGCATTGCAAACAGATTTTATCCATCTTTACACATGTCTTCCACAAGATTTATGGCAGATATTTGTTTTGTTTAAGGTTGTTTCCATTCTGTGGGCTCTTTTCAGCAAATAGTTACCACAACCAGTACATACACACATGCACTCAGGAGCATAGAAGAGCACATTGTTTAAGATTAACACTATGCATTTACCTTAGATATTAAAAGCTGATTACAGGGGAAATGCAAGGCATAGTCTTGTTGATTACACTGTTATCTTAAAGGCAGGTGAAACTTAATCAAGCTGAGCACACAGGAGGTTAGCAGCTTACATACATAGTCTGAAAAGGTCTGTAGGCATACTACTAACTTCATGGCAAAGTCTAACAGAAGTTCAGTCTCTTTGGATCAAAAGATACTTTCAAAAAAATGGGTCACTGCATAAATTCAGAGTTGTGGTGGAGAAGAGACATGGAGGCAGACCCTTGGATCTCCATTGCCAGTGGCATGAATTGGAAATTTAAGCTTATTGACAGACCCTATCTCAAAAAAAAAAAAAAAGTGAGAAGTGATGAGGAAGTGAGGAAGGTGCCTGACACTGACCACTAGCCTCTACATGCATGTACATGAATTCAGAGAGAGAGAGAGAGAGAGAGAGAATCCAGAGTGGAAAGGGTTTCGCTAGGTTTGGACCAAATACATTATATATGTAAATATTTTTAAAAAGTATAAAACAAAATTAAATAATAGAACTCAATATCCATTTTAAACTAACTCAAGTGGCTGTGGTAATTTGAATGAGAATGACTCATATATTTAAATGTTTGGTCCCCAGTTAGGGTTGGGATTAGGGTTAGTGTTAGAGAAAGGTTAGGAGGTGTGGTTAGTGAGAGGAGTTGTGTCACTGAGGGCAGGCTTCAAAGTTCCAAAAGCTCATGTCATTCCTAGGTAACTATTCCTCTGCCTTGTTCTTGTGAATCAGATGTAAATTTGCAGGTGTTGCTTCAGTACATCTGCCTGCCTGCCTGCTGCCATGTTCTCTACCTAATCGTCTAACCTTCTGGAACTATCAGTCACAAATTAAATGCTCTCTTTTACAGGTTGCCTTCATCATCGTGTTTTGTCACAGACATAGAAAAGTAACTAAGACAGAAGTTGGTACCAGGGACTAGACTGCTGCTGTAGGAAACAAGACCCTGGTTTTGGAGGAATGTGGAAGAAGTTATGACTTTGGCCGAGAGCAGTGGTCGAACGCTGTATGTAGGGCTCAACTTGCCATTCTCATAAGAGCCTGGAAGACGGTAGTGCTGAGAGCAGTGTCAGCCAAGGAGGCCTGACTGAAAAGGTTTCACGGGGAAATAGTATTAGCAACTGGGAGAGAGAGTTCTTGTGATATTTTAGCAAAGACAGTTGCCACCTTTTCCTTTGTCGTTAGAATCTGCCTGAGACTGAATTGAAGAGTTTTGGACTAATCTCATGGGCAGAGATTTCAAGACAGCCTAACATTAACTGTGTTGCATGGTTATTAGTGGTCACTCTTATACATGTCTGTTAGGTCTCCAGGAATGGGGGGACAAGTCTCACTGGGTACCTGTAGCTGCTCCCAGCACTTCTCACTCCACATCCGATCTTAAACCTCTCCGGACCAGGGGCTGGATTTCCTTTCCGCCAGCCTCTGATCTCTATATAACTCAGACATCTTAAACAGAGGATCTCTTTGTCTCTGGGCTCCTGGCTGGCTGTGTTCCTTCTCTCCTCTCTCATGCCCCTTCCCAATTATGGCCTGATTCAGTCTGCTGGCCATGATCAATCTGGACCCTTCCAAAAGCCTCTAACTGTTTTCTCCCTCATATCTATAATAAAACTGCTCAACCGTTCCTTGGAGAAGTCATGTCCTCATTTTTTCATTCTAGGTCTACAGTGAAAAGGAGCAATCAGTGTAAAAAGAAACATAAAATACACAAATTCATGAGGAAAAGAGCACCAGGAAATACAATATTGGAGACAATTCTTATGCTCCAAGAGATGAGATGTTAAAGGAAAAGCCAGATACTAATTAGAATAAAGAGAATGATGCCCCCAATGCAAGACTCCACTCAGCTAATCCTGCAACTTGTAAAACTAAAAGGCCTAAGAAATTATCTGTTCCTAAAGAGAAACAGAAAATCAAAACTATGCAAATGTGCAAGTAGGGGTCCAGGTTACATCCTAAACAGGCAGCAGAACTTGGCAGCATCAGACACCTGGTTCTGGTTTTAGAGTCATGAAGAATACAGAAGTAAAACAGTTGTAGAATCTTCCTCCATGGTTAAGAAAAGGCACTGAGGCCAAGCATGTGGTATATGGAAGTATATACTGTATGGAGGCCCTGAGAAGTTATTGCCTTTGAAGCTGTGAGATTTGAAGCCTGGATTGTGTTGAAGACCAATAGATGTTGGAGATGACACAACAGTGGACACCTACCAAGAAAAACTGTAGACAGGGAAAGGAAGCAGCACAAGAGGCAGAATTATTTGTAAGTCATCAAAGCTGGAAGGGTTGATCCATCTAACCCTTTGACATAGGAAGGACATAGAGCTAAAGGATGTGGAGTTTGCCCTGCTGGGTTTTGGTAGAGCTTTGGTCCAGTATTTTCTCAGTATCCCACCACCAACAATTTGAAGTGGTAATGTACATTTTGTTCTATTTATTTATTTTAACCAATCAGAGCAACACATTTGACATACAGAACATCCCTCAGCACCCTCTTTCTCTCATTCTCTAACAAGGCCATTCTGTGTAGCCCTGGTTGCCCTGGAACTCATTATGTCAAGCAGTTTGTCCCCAAACTTACTCTGTAGACCAGGCTGGCCCCAAACTCACAAAGATCCACCTAATTCTGCTTTAAGGCAGGCATCACTTCACCTAGAAAAGGGTGTTTCAGTGTAGCATTTTCAGACATATTTATCAATTCTCTCTCACTCCATTCTATTCCACTATTCTAATAATATTCCTCCCCTTGCATCCTTCCACAACACCCCAGGTACCCCATTTCTATTTTCATGTCTCACTTTACAGACACTAGGGATTGAAATTATCTCATACCATTTATGCTGTGGTGTTTTTCTATTTTTTATTAAGGGACTTTGTGTAATAGCAATATGAAGTCTTCCTTTTGGCCTTCGGCATTCATCACCAGGTATCACCAATTGAAGCCTGTGTTCCTAAGTAGACTCAGAGTTTGGGAACTAGACTGCTGACCATCTTCAACTCCTTCCAGGTAGCTATCCTTGATAGAAGAACAGACTTCAAAAAATTGAACTCACACAAGGCTTACAAATAACTGTTTGTGACACCGTGGCTGATGTCCAAAAGGAGTAGATTGCATTCTACCATTTGGAATGACTCTTGACTTTCTCTCACTTCCAAAATTTTCTTCACTTTCTGGATACCTAGCATAAAGTAAAATCAACTATATTGTTTGGTGCTTCAACAATAATGTCATTAACAAAGATCTGTGCTGTGATCATAGAAATTGGTGAAAAGACACCTAAAAAATAGATTTAAAAAGTTGTTAACTGTTTTGATAAGCAATCTACTTAAGTATCATCTAACCTTCATGCATTACTTAGGGTGAAGGATTAGCATGCCTACCAGATCTTTTCCCTTTCATGTTTGACCATTTTATAATTGTTGAAAAGGGGTATCAATCTGTAGACCAATCTAGCCTGGAATTCACTCTGCATCCCAGGATGACCTTTAATTAATAGCCGTCATCCCATTTCAGCCTCAGAAGTGCTGGGATTACAGTCTTGAGCTACCATGCCTAGATTTCAGATCTAGTTTTACTGACTAGAATGTCCCATCCTTAATGGCTAGCTTTCATGGTACTATACAGCACCATGGAAGCTTCTGAAGGAGAGAGGCAGCCAATAGTTCTACCCAGCTATGATGTCCCTAAACCACATCAATAACCAGCATGGCACAGTAAAGCTAATAGTGCAATAGTGGTATGCACACCTGAGCGGTAACATACCAATCTCTAATTCGAGTCAAGAACCACTCAACAAGAAGGAAACCATGCCTGGCACTGGAAACCTAGATAACTACTCAGTGCTAGAGAAGTCATGGTTATTGGAGGAGAATCTATATAACTAATTCACTAAGCCAGCATAATCCTTAACAACAATCTCTAAACATTTACTCTTATACCCAAAGATAAGCATAGTCTTCACCCCTATCAAAGATACTTCTCCTTGAAATAATGGAGACCACTACAAAATACACACACACACACACACACACACACACACACACACACACACACACACACAAATATAGACTTATGCAGCCCAGTCCCAGTGGGTACACCCAAAAAACACACTCATATCTAAGGCCCAGAGAACACTGCAGAAGGAGAGAGGACAAAAAGATTATGTCTTCTAGAAATGTCAGAAGCTAAACACATCAATTGTCAACAACATGACTGCTCAAATATGAGCTGAATAAGGACACTACTAACAGACATGCCAAAGTAGTCAGGGCCTCAACCTTATACAAAAGCAAAAAGCAAGTGGTCATTTGGTTTTTCTATGACAAATGGTCAGCATTGAAAACACACACACACACACACACACACACACACACACACACACACACTCACACACACGTGTGTGTGAGTGTGTGTGTGTGTATGTATATATATAATTATACAGATAGACTATGTTATATTTAGGAATATATGTACATATACATATGTACATGCAATATTAATTAATGAAAAAAGAAGCTGTGAATTTGGAGAAGAGCAGAAGAGGATATGTAAGAGAGATGGGAAAAAGGAAAGGGAAAAACGTTATAATTTTATTATAATCTTCTAATTAAACAAATAAATAAATAAATCTAAATAAAAGTATCAAATATTCTTAATACTAATCAATCTCTAAATTTTTTCATAAAGTGCAGGAACTCAATGACTTCTACCTTGTCCATGGAGGAAAACACATTCAGATCAGTTACCAGTTAAGGAAAATTTCTAAAACCTAAAGCAAATGTGACTCTAAGTAGAGTCTTTTGTGACAAGCACACTGACTGAGCTCCCACATGTGGGTATCTTGTTAGGTACCTAAATAATAAGGTCTCCTGAATGATAGTACCTGAGTATCACATAAATGTGACACTTTGTCACAAATACATTAGGGATGTTTATAATTTTATCGTGTGTTTAAATTATCAACCTGTCTTTGTATAGTTTGAGAAAGAACCTTTAATAGTAGTTGGGGAAGTGGATCATTCAGTAAAGTGCTTGCTTTGAAAGCATGAGGGCTTATTCAGATCCTCAGGTCCCATGTAAAAACCTAGAACCAGTAGCATGGACCTGCAGTCCTAGTATTGGGGAGGCAGATAAAGGATTCCCAGGGCTTGTTGGCCATACAGTACAACCAAGCCTAGGAAATCTAAGTTCAATGAGAGACCCTGTCCAAAAATATACGGTAGACAGTTATAGAGGAAGAAATTCAACATCAAGCTTTGTTACCTGTAATCAAGCACACATGTGCACACACATTTAGATGTATGTGCACACACAAATATGTACACCTCCTTGCACCCCCCACACACACATGCAGAATCCTTAATAATTCCATGATAAATGTAAATAAAAGTTAGTATTCTGCTTATGCTTTCTGCCTTCCTCACCCTGTTTCCTTCTTTCTTCTAAATACATTCACAAACACTTGTGGAAGAGTTGGTTTCTAAAATTAGAATAAAAAAGCTAATTCCTAGGTGGCAAAGGGTCAAACAGTCCATCCTCTAGATGCTAGAGAGTTGAAATGGTTGGTAAGCTGCTATGTCTAAGCTTTAAATGTTTTTTTAATGTAAAGAAGCAGTCATTATGTGATTTTCTCTGTGCACTCAGTAAACCCTGATACAAATCTTCCACTCATGGTTGAGCAACACCAACAGGGCTAAGCTGACTGTGCAATGAACATAATAAGCTTATAAAATCTCTGAAATGACCAGAAGTATATAGATGCAATGTAGAAAAATGAAATTTTGACCTCCAAGTGACCGTCTTTTAATAACAACATTGTAGTACTACTAAAATCTTAATGGGTTAGATGATATTATTGTCTCACTGTTTTTTTAAATGCCACAAATATTCAAATTATTATTGTTTAGTGAGCTCTAGAAAACAAATATTTTTCTTATCCTAAAACTAAATTTTTCATTTGTAATTACTTTATATAAACTTCTCACAAGTGTTAAGTGTGAAGTTATATTTTCATTATTTTTCATAGTTTCATTGTTGTCATATAATATTTTAATTACTACATAATTTTATGAATGTGTTACTGTACTGATTTGGAAAATTCTATATTCCACAATCAAGCATTATTAACATGTATAAAATTTTGAAGTTATCCCAAATGATGACTGAAAATTCTTCAATCAAAATTTGCAATGCAATTGGCATTGTAGATGGCAATAGTCTAGATGGCAATTAGTTACAAAAGCAATGAGATACTGAGATATTAAGAGTGCAAAAAACATTGCTGTTTTCCTTACTATGAAACAAACCCTTTTCTAAATGCATTTTAAAAAAAATCTATAATTCTTATATCAGTGATGAGAGTATAGGCTTAGTGGTCTAATTCATGTTAAGTGTGCATGTGGCCCTAAATGAAATCTACAAGGTATACATAGAGGGAGAGAGGTGGAGGGAGAGAGATACTGAGGAGAGAGAGAAAGAAAGAAAGAAATAGAGAGAGAGACAGAAAGAGAGAGAGAGAGAGAGAGAGAGAGAGAGAGAGAGAGAGAGAGAGAGAGTTGCTCTTTGAACCAGTTGATGATATAATGCTCCTTTTCTCCTAATGCAAATGTTCTTTTATAGGTAATCAAATGTGAAAACTTTTAGGTAATCAAGTGTGGAAACTGGAAGAAGAAAACCAGCATTTCTTTTTAAAAGTCAATTCCCTGCGCAGTCTACTAGAAGTCTCAGAATTTAAACTTGTCTATTGATTATGTTGAGTCTGATCACTTCATAACGTAGTGTTTGACAGGCTTCCCTACTGAAACAGAATCATATCCTGTCCATAACAAATAAATATTTTCTTTAAAATTGCTTTGCTGGTTTGTAAAAATTCCATTTCCTTTGGTAAAATTTGCTTTGCTATATCTTTCCCAGGTATATAGCATGGTCCTGTGGAATGTGTGGCATCTGCTAAAAAGTTATTTCAGTTAAACAAATTAACATGTCTGTCATTTCATATGTTATCTACTCAAAGAGTATTGGTGAAATCTCCTCTTTTCAGGATGTTCACACCCTTGTGAGTTTCGCCTGTATAAGACCCTAACAATTGTAATCCAGCACTACACCTGGGGAATCCTGAATCTTGGGTGTAGACCTGACACCAGGTATCTGGATAAAGCCTCTTTGTGTAAAATTGAAAAGAAAGAGAGAAAAGCAAAGAAGAAAAGTAATACCACCTTCCTTGCCAGTAGATCACATATTGGCTTCCTGATGCACACCAGCCCTCTACACCTGTTCATGCTGCATATTTGCCACTGTGCATCGTCCGGCTTTATCTGTCCGTTTGCTCCTGGCCACCTATCCATAGGAATCATGGCTACATTTTCATACCTGTGTTTCTTTTCAGACTCTACATACCAGTGTTCTTTTTGTTTTTGTGTTTGGCTTGTATCACCTAGCAATTCCTTCTGTCTCATCTATGAAATCACAAATGCAAACTCTCTTTCCTTTTTTCATTGAAAATAGTTTTTTTTTTTTCATACAATATGTTCTGATTAGACTTTCTTCTTCCCCAACTCTTGGATCCTCTCCCATTTCCCTACTCACCCTAGTCCTCTCTCTCTCTTTCTCTTTTCTATTAGAATCAAAACAGACATCTAAAAATAATAATAAAATAAAATGGATTGAACAAACAAGAAGAGGACGAGTCAAATGAAGAGGAAAAAAAGATTGAAAGATAAATCACAAGATACACATACAGAGGCTGAGACTCACATTGGCACATACAGAAAACCCATAGAAAAAATAGGAAATCAGAATATATAAGCAAAATATCTATAAGGAAGTAAAAATCCCGGATAGCATTATGAGACAGAAAACATTTTCCAAATACCATTGGGTTC
This sequence comes from Onychomys torridus, assembly GCF_903995425.1. Taxonomy (NCBI): domain Eukaryota; kingdom Metazoa; phylum Chordata; class Mammalia; order Rodentia; family Cricetidae; genus Onychomys; species Onychomys torridus. The sequence continues at coordinate 12,304,947 of NC_050465.1, forward strand.
CTTTTATGTTGACCATTTACTGCTGGGCATGGAGCCTGACCCTAAGAATGGTCTATATAGAGAGTGTTAGAGGAGTTCCCAGGAATCCACAAGGATGACCCCACCTTAGACTACTGGTAATAGTTGAGAGGGTGCCTGAATTGGCCTACTCTGCTGATCAGATGGCTGAATACCCTAACTGTCATCATAGAGCCCTCATCCAGTAACTGATGGAAGCAAGCAGATGCAGAGATCCATGGCCGGGTGCCAGGCCGAGCTCCAAGAGTCCAATCACTGAGAGAGAGAGAGAGAGAGAGAGAGAGAGAGAGAGAGAGAGAGAGAGAGAGAGAGAAGGGATTCTATGAGCAACGGGACATGGAAATCACAAGAAAATGTACAGAGATGACCAGCCAAACTAGTGGAAACACATGAACTGTGGGGGCAATAGCTGAGGAGCCCCTATAGTACTAGACTAGACCCTCTGGATAGGAGAGACAGTTGTTTAGCTTGAACTGTTTAGGAGGACCCCAGGCAGTGGGATCTGGACCTATCCCTGGTGCATGAGCAGGCTTTGGGAGCCTAGTGCCTATGGTGGGACACTTTGTACAGCCTTGGTGTTGGGAGGAGGGACCCGGACCTACCTCAACTAAATGTACCAGGCTCTGCTGACTCTCCATGGGAGACCTTGCCTTGGAGGAGATGGGAATGGGGGAATGACTTGCAGGGGAAGGTTGGAGAGGGTGGGAGGAGGGAGGAGAGGAGAATCTGTGGTTGGTACATAAAATGAATAGAAAAATCTCTTAATAAAAAAAGGAAAGATAAAATAAAACAGAAATAATAATAATAATAATAATAATAATAATAGTAATAATAATGAGAAGAAGAAGAAGAAGAAGAAGAAGAAGAAGAAGAAGAAGAAGAAGAAGAAGAAGAAGAAGAAGAAGAAGAGGAAGAAGAATGGTCTGTATATCGAGTGAGACTCCATTGGAGAGAACTAAGTTTTCCTTTGAGGGCAGTTATGAAGTAGAGATGGCTTCTTGATTAGGGCTGGGAGCTTCTGTCTACTTCCCCACTCAGTGCTAGGTAACACTGTCTAGTTTAGACCTGTCCAGATCCTGTGCATGCTGCCACAGTCTCTGTGAGTTCATATGTACATAGTCCTGCTTTGTCTAAAAGATCTTATTTCCTTGGTGTCTTCCATCCCCACTGGCTTTTACATTCTTTCTGCCTCCTCTTCCAAAGGGCTCCCTTAGCTCCTAAGGGAGAGATTTGATGGAGACCTCCCATTTAGGACTGAATATTTCAAGATCTCTCATTCCCTGTACTTTACACATTTTTGCATCTCTGTATTTGTTACTATCTACTGCAGAAGGAAGAATCTCTGATGATACCTGAGCAAGGTACTGTTCAATGGGTATAGCAAAATGTCATTAGGAGTCATTTGATTTCTACATTACTTTGGCAGAATTAATACTTGGCTTAGCAAATTAGTGTTTGGTTCTTTTTTTAAAGAAGGCTACTTTTCCATTATATTCATTTCCTAGACATATCTATCTATTCATCCATCAACAGACAATAGAGTTTTCATACCTTGGCTATTGTAAATGGTGCTTCTATGGGCATGGGAATTTATATTGTTATAAAGTGGTGATTTTGTTTTATTTGACAATATGTCTAATACAAGGATTATTGTTTCCTACAGTAACTCTTATTTTAATTTGTTTAAATCCACTATGTGTGTGCCAATCTATTCTCTAAGCAACAGTATATAAGAAACTCACACACACACACACATACACACACATACACACACTCACCAGCACTGAGTATTCTTCCTGGGGGAAAATTTATCTTAGAGGTGGTACTGAGGGTATTAGTTGGAAAAGGTGCCATTTGGGTGTGACTTTCTGTGAGCACAGTGGTAGTCTTTTACAGCTTCCTTGGTTATGAGCAATGTTAGCAGTGGCTGAGGGGTTCTCATTGGTTCTGGAAGCAAGGACTTTAGCTGTGGTGGTGACTACATAGGTTTCTAGGAAGAGGAGTTTGGAGTTCTTATGTTCCTCAGTAAGGGGTAATGAGTATGGCATGACTCACTAACAGCCACAGTGGTACTTGGATCCAGGGTCTAGGTCATTGATGTGGTACAGATTTGAGTTCTTAATCTCAAGATCTCAAGAAACTAGCTAGGTGGTGGTGGCGCACGCCTTTAATCCCAGCACTCAGGAGGCAGAGCCAGGTGGATCTCTGTGAATTCGAGGCCATCCTGGTCTCCAAAGCAAGTTCCAGGAAAGGCACAAAGCTACACAGAGAAACCCTGTCTCAAAAAAAAACAAACAAAAACAAAAAACAAAAACAAAAACAAACAAATGTAGTTGGAGTTTTCCTGCCTGGCCCATAGTCAGGACAAATCTCTCTTACCCGCCAGTCCCACAGTTGCTCAGACTCAACCAAGAAAGCACACAGAAACTTACATTGTTTACAAACTGTATGGCTGTGGCAGGCTTCTTGTTATCTACTTTTTCTATCTTAAATTAACCCATTTCTGCTTATCTATACTTTACCACATGACTCGTGGCTTATCAGTGTCTTTACCTGTTGCTTCTCATGGCGGCGGCTGGCGGTGTCTCTCTCCAACCTTCTACTTCCCAGAATTCTCTTCTCTCTTGTCCCGCCTATACTTCCTGCCTGGCCACTGGCCAATCAGAACTTTATTTACACAGAGCAATATCCACAGCAAACAAACAAACAAACAAACAAAAAACCGAAGGAAAAAAAAATCTCAAGAAACTATCATAGCATTAATACATGAGGTTCAGCTCATTGGGTGAAGTCACAACTAGTTGGTCCACTAACCTGGATCTGTTTCTGAGAGAACATCTATCTGCTGCTAGGACTCAGGGGCATAAGATACAGCTGAGTGTCTGAAGATGAATGACAGGGCATGACCCTAGGAAACAGATTTCCTTAGGGGATTAACCTTGAAGAAGCCAGCCACAATGGAATCTTGACAGCCAGAAGCTAAAGAACCCAAAGGCAGCTCATTCACTAGTTTTACAGTACCACATGCAGAGACACTGGACCTTGAGACAGTGGGATGTGTCAGCTTCTTGTCTGTAAGGCTGAGTTCAGCATCAGCAAGGACATAGAAATGGGATGCTACTCCTGTGGTTGAGGCTCTGCAGACCAGAGATAATATAGCTCTGATTCTGATCTATGAGGTTGTAGGAAAACTGGTAGCTCAGTCTGTGGAAACAGTTCAGTTCTAGGTAGGCATGTATCTCTGACCTATGGCCTCAAAGCTCTGATTCCCCAGGAGTGAGGCACCATGCCTGTTGAGCCCCAGAAAGTATAGCCTCTGAATTGTCGCCTCTGAATTCCTGGGGCCAGAGTGATACCTCACTTTTTATTTACTGCTTCACCCATAATACAAAAGGTATAAATGCTCTTGTATCCAGAAAACCTTAGGGACGACATGCTGTCTTGGGTGTGGTACTCGGGGTATGACTGATTCTATATGATCTGGGCCAAAGAAGGAAGAGCACCATGTATACAACTTGGCATTAATGCAGAGAAATTCCATAGTTTCTTGGCCATATGGAGTAGGGCCCAGCAACAGCTGTTCTCAGTGATGGCTCAGTGCTGTGTACAAAAAAATGCAATAGAAGTTGAGTCTCAAGGATTGGGGCATTCAGTGTTTAAAGTGTAGGATGGAGTCTATGTGTGGTTCCAGTTCAAAATTTAAGAGAACAATAACTTCTCCAAGAGTAGCTTATTGTGAAGACTGTAAGAGACACATGAAAGCATGTGTCTTTAAGCGTAGACACCAATATGTATGTGGTGTCAACAGGAGCTGCATAACTTCTGTTTCTTACCACTCTCCCAGAAAGGTAAGTCTTGGTTTGAGTTACTCTAACTGGAGCTAAGGGGGACCAGAGGAAAGTTATCTCTGCCCTTCTCTATGAAGCTATCTTTAATGTCTATACACTGCAGGACTTCTAATGTTTTGCTCCTTTATAGTATTCCTTTCTAGTTATTTTGAATAAAAGGTTTGTATTCTTTGGTATGTGTGAATGTGTGTGCATTTGTGTGATATCAAAGAGAATAGTAGGAGCATATTCAATCACATTGAAAACAGCACTCTTAAAAAGTCTATTTTTTAAAAGAATTCATTCATTTAATGAACACCAAATACAGTCAGCTACAGATGAGGACCCCCACAGGATTCTGTGCTATTGCTGTGTAGGTATATTAAGATGCCATAAGAAGTCAATGAGCTGAAAGGTGAAGACAAATATACTGGCTTAAAATGCCATTTCTAATCAAATATTCATTTTGCTTGAACATAAAAATACCTGTTTTATTCAATGGATCATATTTATTGCTTCAGTTGCTGAATTTAAGGCTCAAACTTTTCCAGCTATGAACCTTAGAAACCTCAAAAAAAAAAAAAACTGTTTTAAAGCTCTTACACTTTGTCTTCATTTTTCTTGAACACTTTCTTATGTACAGTATGAAAAGGAATTCTAATCATAGCTAGCATATTCTCAACATCAGATCTTGCATTTGTTAATGGAACCCTAGCTCCCTTTAGTGGTAATAGATGCTGAGAAATTAAGGGCATCACATTGTTAGTTGCTGGTATGAAATTTCTCCCATTTACTCTCAGGGAAGATGATGAGAGAGCAGTGCATGTGTGTGTGTGTGTGTGTGTGTGTGTGTGTGTGTGTGTGTGTATGTGTGAGTGTGTGTGAGTGTGTGTGTGTGTGTGTGTGTGTTTAATCATGTATATACATAGATATAAACATATATTTATATACCTTTACTGATGTATTTTATATCAGCATGCTTCTATTACTACAACAAAAAACTTTCATCTAAATAACTTAAATTTTTCTCATATTTATTTTTTTGGTTCAGATCACACAATCCTGCCATGGTACATGCATGATACACATATTAAATCAGAGAACAACTTGCAGGAGTTGGTTCTTCCCTTCCACTATGTGGATCCTGGGCTTGAACTCAGGTCATCATGCTTGGCACCAAATACCTTTACTTGTTGAATCACTTTGCCAGCTCACCCCCTCTTCTCTCTCTCTCTCTCTCTCTCTCTCTCTCTCTCTCTCTCTCTCTCTCTCTCTCTCTCTCTCTCTCTCTCTCTCTCTCTCTCTCTCTCTCTCTCTCTCTCTCTCTCTCTCTGTCTCTCTCTGTCTCTCTCTCTCTCTCTCAGGAAATCATCTCTCTTAGACAGAGATGATGGTGATGATGACGATGATAGATAGATGGATGGATGGATGGATGGATGGATGGATGGATGATTTAGTTCAACAACAGCATATTTTATCTATTTCTTCTTACAGTTCTACTAGTATTTGCCTCTGAGCATTCATACAACCTGATGCTTTGTTGTTCAATAATACCATTAAGGGTTGTTTTGTGTTATTAAAGAATAGCCCATTTTATCATTTTGCAGTGCTCTTACTATCCCTGGTAGCTCTCTTGAAGTCTAGTGTGGGAAACTACATATAGCTACTCCAGCTTTCTCTTCGTGGGTGTTAGAATAATGGAATTTGCTCCACCTATCTACTGTCAATGCATGTGTGTCTTTATTCTAAAGTGGATTCTTTTTCACGAATCTCTTATATACAAAGCAGGGCTGAAAACACCATTTTGACAGTGGTAGCTCACCCTTTTACTCTTAAATACACAGTGGAAGGAGAGTCTTACTTATCCTGACATCACCGCCATTGATATTTTCAGTGTACCATAGATGTCCATGGAGAGAGACTGAGAGTAAGTGCACAGTGGGTTGCGTGTAATCTCTTCCTATTGTCCACACTTGGCCTTTATGAATTTGTTACAAAATGTACCTGAACATTCACAAACATGCAGTTAGTTGTCTAAGATGTCACTCTCCTCTATGATATACAGATGGAACCATTTGGAGATCTTATTTTTGGAAAGGTATACATTAATATAATATCAGGTAGCTTCGTTGTCTTCTTACTTCAGCTTCTGGCAAGTTATCCCCAAAAGTCATAAATGTTAATTTTTTTTTTAACTTGTACTTGTGTTTGGCTGAGTGACCAACTGTTCCTAGGTTTCTATATCATAAGCAGACATGCATCTGAAAGACTTTTCTAAAAAATATATATTTTTAATTAAATACTTAGTAAACTTCTCAGATGGTTAGCCACATGTTCTGTGTATATGTAATTTCAATGTAGTTGTCCATACATAAAAATGTAAGAAAATGAATTTCCCTTTTATGCAATAAGTGAAGTTACAAAGTACAACTAATGAAGATTTTCAAGACACTTAATAGTGATAAAATTTATTACACAATTTAAGCTAATTTCATCATTAATTTATACACCACCATTTTACTTTGGGTGCCACTGAGCATAATGAGTTATAAAATTAAGACTGCATGAAGCTTGTAAAAAGGACAAGAATATATATATCAACTGTGAGTTGCTTTTCAAGGAAGTTACTGATTACCTGTCGTCTACCGTGGGTAATTAAAGATCAATGTTTTCAAGCATAAAATGAGAAAAATATAATGTGGAAATTCCATCTCTACTCCAATAAAATAGTTTTCCTATATTGCTAATGAAAAACTTTCAGTAACTTATGAATTTGCTCATGAAATAACTGAATGCTTTTGTTATTTTGCTTGGTAGAATATCACTTAATAGACTTCCCAAACCACTGTTAAAAGAAATAATGTCTCCCTCTAGAAAAATGAAGACATCTTTAAAATCATCTAAAGACTTAATGAAAACCAAGTGACAGCACAGTGGTCTCACTGTCACTGCAACACAAGTAACTAGTGTCATCAGCACCACCCTGGGTCATAGAACAACATTACTCCCTACTACTGAGGGTCCAATTGGAAAACCCACTGGGAAAGGAAAAGACTGATATCTCCTAAGAGAGAAAGGAAATCATAAAGAGTGATGTGAGTGGGGTGTGCAAATACAGCCCAGAGAGACACACTCATACTTCTTAAATCATTCATCACACCTGAAAATAGGATTTTGGCCATACTTTGAGTAGAAGTTTATTCGATCAGATCTACCCTGGGAACTCATAAGTGTTCACTATTAATTCCACCTGATTTTGGAGAAAATGATCAGTTTGAATCATCAGGGAAAATGAATATCCTGTCTACTCACCAAGAATATGAGGGAATGTGTGCTTTGGCTTAAAATTTGGCTTAAAAATTTTCAAACTTGGAAAATGCATAGGAAACGTTTTTACTGTCTAGGATTGTACAATCCTTTACATGGGATGACATAAATCAAACTAATCAATTCACAAGGCACAACTGAACGATTTTCACTTATGCCTGAAGTCATGGATGAGTCATGTATTCTTCATCTTCTCTACCACTGAGCTGTATCTTAGGTCCCAAGATCTACAATTTCAGATTTTAGTCCTATAAAGCAGTGGTTCTCAACCCATGGGTCACTACCCCTTTGGGGGATAGAACAGCCCTTTCATAGGGGTCATCTAAGACAGTCAGAAATGTCAAATATTTACATTATGGCCCATAACAGTAGAAAACTTGCAGTTACGAAATAGCAATGAAAATAATTCATGGTTAGTTGTTCGAAGGCCTTACTGGCTAGTCAGGGGTTGCAGTCTATCATAGCCTGGCAGCTTTTTCCAAAAGCTCGACAACATGGACACTCCCTCCCTCCCCAGTGAAACTTTCTGCTGTCTACCTGCTCTTGTCTGGAGACTGTCCCTGAACCCAGAGAACTGACCTTCCCTGCTCCAGGCCAGATGCCCGATTTACCTTCAGATGACCCATGGCACACACAGATTCTTGCTAGAAGCCTCCCCTGCTGTGTACGTGGTAACTAAGACTTCTGCTAGGAGCCTTATGGTAGGACCACACCATTTAATGCAAATTAGTTTGTCCACAGGCTCCCCAATCCTATATATTCCTAGAATAAAGTTGAGATGATTCACTGAAGTCTGTCTCCCAGAGGGCTGTCTCCATCATATCCATAGCTGTCTGAACCCTGTTCCCTACTTCTGCTCCCTCCACTCTCGTGGACCAGTGCAGCCAAATATCTGGAGGAAGAAGCATAACCACAGTTAAGGGTCACCACAGCATGAGGAACTGTGTTAAAGGGGTGCAACATTAGGAAGGTTGAGAACCACTGCTTTAAAGTTACATATACAACATCCTCAGTCCTTCTCCTTTCTTATTTTCCTACTTTAGTTCCTTGGTTCCTGTTGGCCATCCTCATTCCCACCCACCCACCCCACTATGATGAGCAGTCATAATTTTATCAGACCCTTTTATCCTCTTTACATTTCTCAGTGAATGTTGAATAACTACCCTCGCTGAATATATACATTGTCTCCTTTTCTTCAGCTGCTCATATATTGAAAAATAAAATTGGCTTCTGTTGTGTTTTTTAAACCTTAACCACATAGATTAATAACCACCTGCTGTGTCTGCATTTTTATTCGAAGTTCCCATCTCTGGTCTTGGTATGAGTGTTGTTTTATTAGCTACTACTAACATTTCTGCAAACAGATACTGCACAAGAAGCAACTTAAAGAGAACTGACTTCTTTTGGGCTTATGGTTTAAGGGTAATGTCCATCATCAAGAGATATGCATGGCAACAGGATCAAGTTAGCAGATGCAGGAGCAGGAGACTGCTTGCTTATTCCACGCACAGGAATGCTAGCACCCAGATGACTTTCCTTTCTGTATTTATTCAGTCTAGGACCACAGCCTAGAAATGGTGCTTCCCACAGACATACCCAGCAGCATGCCTTCCCAGTGATTCTAAATCCAGTAGGGTTATCCAAGAAAACAGGCCACTCTCACACTCACAACTTTGCTGAGGCAGTCTAAGAGGAAACCATTCTAGAAGATGGACAGGCAAGTGTAAGAAGATAGTGGAATCAGGGACCAAGATGAACTCATCTTACTCTAGATGATGGATGTTTTTACAAACCTGCAGTGTCAACTTTTTTTATAACACAGCCAAAAAGTAAAATTAGAAGCTATAAAATTCTTACAAAATTCTATAGTGATGCTCTCACTTGCTCACAGAAGTTGCTTTCTTTTTCTGTAAATCCTGTCTTCAAACTGCCTCCTCCATTTATATTTCTACTCCTTTGGCTGTACATATCATGATTTACAAGTCACCTTCAAGAATCAATACCTATGTTTAGCAAGTGAAATAGACATTTAATACTAAAAACCTTCATCAGTTCTAAATTAAAGCCTTAATCTACTTTCACTACCAAATGTTCCTCTTTTGCTAGAGTCTGGTCCATTTTTCACCATCTGTAATGGAGCAAGTAAAATCTGTTTCTCGTTTCTTCTTTACTTCTTTGCTAGACTCATTAGCATTTGTAGAAACAATGTGAAATTTGCTGTTCACAGTATGCCTTACTGATATTGTGTGGCCTCCAAAGCCCCTCTGTAGTATGAATAGAAATGTAACTCTCTGTTGGGTATAAATGTCATTCTTTGGGGGCACTTTGATGATGATAGCCTTTGGCCCTCCTAGACACATGCCAGGAGGAGCAGTTGGACTGTGGTTTTATAATCATTCCTGTTTGGTTCTTGCTCTCTAAAACATATAGTACAATCTACTTCTAGACGCTTTTGCCTCAGTGTCTTAGCTGAGATTCTGCTGCAGTGACCTTAAGCAACTTGGTGAAATAAAGGTCCGTCATCTAAGGGAAGTCAGGGCAGGAACTTTAGGTAGGAATTTGGAGTAGAAAGAGATGCAGAGAAAAATGGAGGAGTGCCGCTTCCAGTTGGTTCAACCTGCTTTCCTATAGCACCCAGGACCACCAGACCACAGGTGGCTCCACTCACTATGACCTAGCTGGACCCTCTCACATCAGTCATCAATCAATAAAATGTACCACAGACTTCCCTACAGGCCAATCTAGTGGGGGACTTTCTCAGTTCTTTCTTCCCAAATGATTCTAGCATGTGTCCAATTAGCATAAAACTAACCAGCACACCCAACATGCCATGGCATGGCATGGTTCTTAACTTTTTGTTCTTGTTAGTATGGCACAGCAGAGAACATGAGCAGCTTCTTTGTATCTTATCACCCAGCTCTGACACTTTCCTATTAAAGACCTTGGTCATTCTTTGTTCATGAATGTTTGTGACCCTGCCCTGTAAATATAATGCATCAAAGATCGAGGGGTGATACTTCTTCAAAGTACCAGTATGTAATTCTAAAGAAGCAAACATGTGATGTTCTCATAAGTAGCATTGAGATAAATATCTGCATAATCTGGCTCCACCTCCCTTCTCTTATGTTGGTGATTGTGAGCCAAGCCTTCAACAGCTGAGCCATCTCTCCAAGGCTTCCTGTCTCTTATCAAGACATTGACAATGTTCTCTTGCACGACACTTGAAAGTCCCAGTAAAGCCTTCATCATCCCAGCCTCTCATTTCAGAATCCTGAGAACTCTCACTGTGACGTGAAGATTTGTTCGTGACAATACCGCCTTCAAATACACAATCATGCTTCCCTCTGCCAAGGTAAATTTACTCTGCCAGTCAGTTTTACATCTTTTACTTTGTCACTTATCAACAAAGAGCCTGAATGCCAGTTCTATTCAGAATAATGGATTTGAAATTGCCACTGACAAAAACTGCTATTGTCACCTTCTATTCATATGGGAAAAAGTCATAGAGGGCAGTATATTTTTACAGACCTTACACTGAAGCTTTTTATTATTGCAAATCTGAAACACTGCAGAAAGCAAAAAAGCCAAACAATTCTCACAGAGGCACAGAAGCCACAACCTAAGAAGCAATGTCTGTGCATACACTTTTTTCTTTGCCATGTTGTTTCACAAGATAAAATTTACCCTAAGTATGGGAGATTTTGAAGTCAGATAAATATATTTCCATTTACACACTCCTTTAAATACATTGTTAAGTACATAAATACCTATTCAATTTGTTTACAATAAGATTCAGAGACACTTTGCACAGCCTTGGTGCAGGAAGGAGGGGCTTAGACCTGCCTCAACTGAATGTGCCAGGCTCCACTGACTCCCCAAGAGAGACCTTGCCTTGGAGGAGGTGGAAATGGGGCGTGGGTTGTGAGGGAAGGATAGAGGGTAGGAGGAGGGAAGATAGGAGAATGGTTGGTATGTAAAATGAACAGAAAATCTCAATAAATTTTTTTAAAAGAAAAAAAAACAGATTCTTCTATAAACATATGGGATTCCCAAAATATATATTTAAAAATTCATTTGAAAGGAATAACAGGAAGGAGGAAATGATGTGATTATAATCTCAAAAATAAAAAAATAATATTTAAAAACATAAAGTGAATACAAATGCAAACATACACCTGATTTTACAATTTTATAAGGTTGACCCTTATAATCATAGACAAGTTCAGCTATAATCCTTTATCAGAGAAGCCTCTTTTTACAGAAGACCACAGCAGTTAACATAGTTGTAACTGGTCAAAGTACAGAGAGTAAGTGGTAATGGAGTGCTTAGACCAAAATGATACATTCATGTTATCCCCTCTCCCCTCCAGGCCCAGATAACATCATTTTAGATGGAGCAGAAGGATTTTAAGCACCATAGACTGGGGAGCACAACTTTAAACAGCACTTTCAAGCTTGACAGTACCGTTTCACTACTGAGCTCACAGCAGCTGTGGTTGCGTACACACAGAACACATGCAAAACAAGCCAGTCAGCAAACACTCCAGCATGGAGAGAGCGGAGTGTCAAGAAGCCCCATCCCTAGCTCAGGAGCTGTTCACCTGTTGATGGCTACTAAAGGAGGGAAAATCAGTATTTTCAGGAGTATCACGCCTGATAGGTTGCCCAAGCCCCAGTGGATAACTCCACATTTGTGCACATAGGACATAGCTAATTGGACTCGATGGAGTATCTTTAAAAAGAACATAAAGTTGGAAGTGGGGTGAGGGGAAAGTGACTTGCAAGAAGGTAGAGGGGAATAATGGGGAGAGATATGATAAAAATACAAAGTATATGGATGTGTTAAATTCTCAAAGAATGAATTAAATATTTTTTAAAGACTCTGAGTACTTACAAGCAAGGCTACCTTAAAGAAGGGATGACGTTCCGTTCAACTTCCAGGACTTCTGATCAGAAGTAAGGAGACTATACTATACTGAGCTTTCTTCCTTCCTCCATCATTCCGTGTAGCTGACATCATGTTGTATTAGGTGTATCTTTGAAAGCAAAAAGATATCTAATCCCCCAAATGCCTGTGAGCCTTATGCTCTTTAACAGACAGGTCATTTTGGGTCATCTTCCCTCTAATCATCTCTTCAAATACAATTCCAGGGGATATGATGCCCTTATCTGGGCTCATTGAGCACCAGGCACAACTATGGTGTACATACATACACATAGGTAAAACACTTACACAAATAAAAATATTTAGAAGAAGATAATAACAAAATAGTGTTCTTTTTAAAATTTAGAATAATTTAGACACAAAAAAGTAGTATAGTGTTTTGTGGAAGCTCAAAAGATTCATGTAATGGCCACAGACAGATGAGGAATGGGGATTACTGAGGCCAGCTTAGGCTATATAGTAGAAGATGTCATTGTAAAACAATAATAACAGCAGTAAGACAGAATTTTCAGGTAAGATGACATTTATCTGGGGTCTTGAAGAATTCATAGGAAGTATATTGTCAAAGAATGAGAGGGAATTAAACAAAAAGCCAAGGAACATACAGACAGGATTCCAGGAAGAGAGGTGCTATACATTTGAAGACATGAAGTAACTGAAACTGGAGTAGGGTTTGATTCTAGAGATTTGATAGATGCTAAAGAGGATGGCAGAAAACAACTATGACAAATTTCATGTGTTATGACCCAGGGCTGGGACTTAAGTTATGAACCTTGGACAATCTTGGGTTGAACTGTGCATCTTTTGAGAAATTGCCCTGGTTGTGGTTCAGGCAATGAATGGCAGAGGATCTAAAACAAGTTAAGCTTTGGTAAGAGTTCAGGTGAATGAAGTGTTGGGAGGGAGATCTCAGGCAGAGGGAATAATCATTATAAGCTTAAATGTGCATATCAGTAACCATCAAAAGAAAATACGAAAGTAGACACGGCTTTTCAGTGTTGACATTAAAGAAAGTTCCATCAGAAGGTTTTATTTGTTCATTTATTCATTCATTTATTCATTCATAAATTGCTGGTTATTCTATTTTCCTGTCAGATATTGTTCTAGCTACTTAGTATGTAGAAGAAGAAGAAAGAAAATGCCTCATGGAGAGGAAGCCACCTTTAGAGAAGCTTTTTTTGTTTTGTTTTGTTTTTTAAACTATCATGTGGATGCTGAGAATGGAACAAAGGTCCTCTATGAGAGCACCTTGTGCTCTTAATTGCTCAGTGATCTCTCCCACCCTAATCTATTCTTAGTGTACATAAGGTTCACAATAAATACATGTATAATGGACAAATGAACAAATTAATCAACAGGATCCGTATGAGCATACTAGTATGTTAATCATAATTTGAATATCCTAAGTACAGTTCACTTGTACAAATAACTATATCTCTTTATAAACTAAAGAAGTTTCTGTAGCCTGAAGGATGTTCTTAGGCCCATTATATTCTCTAATTACACAAGCAAAATATTTCCAAAAGTATATTAAATGGCCAAGCAGGGAAAAAATGGGTAGCATAATTAAAAAATTAAAGAGTTCAAAGGTCTTTGTGTTTGGTAGTTGGCTAGTTTGTTAATATATATCTATATTTATACATATGCTCATGTAGCCCAGGAGTGCCATTAGCTAGTCAATTCTATACTTTTTAAATAATTGTACTTATTAGCAGTACAATAAAAAGGTCAATATTACTTGATTTGTACAAAATACATGTAGGATTCATTTATCACCTGCAGTAAACTGAGTCCCTGTCTTGATTCTCTTAACTGATCTCTTTACCTTTACTTACAGCTTTGACTTTCCAGACCATTTCCTTTATCAGTGTCTCAGAATGAGACAAGTATGATGGTGAATCTTCATCCACAACTTGACTGGATTTAGGATCACCTGAGAGACACACATCTAGACAGGTTTATAATGACCTTGAACTCAGTTGTCTTTTATTTCTACCTGCTGAGTGCTAGGATTGAAGGCCTGAGACACCACACCAGACTCCTTTGTCTTTAAAACACTTTGAATTTTTAGCACTTTCTTTCATAGTCCCTTTGGAAATTTTGCATTTAATATCTTATGTGCTCTTAAAATTCTGAATTAGATGTTTTGTTTTTATTGTTATCCACATAAAATAATGCACTAACATTTAGAAAGAAAATTTATCAAAAAGTTTGCAAGAAGCTCAGGGATGCCAATTCGGTATCAGGACAGAGGTAAGGATACTGTGAAGGTCAAAGAGGCTGCTGCTGCCACTGCTGCTTCTGAACATTCCTGAGCAGGCTGCTCCATTAGAAAGTGGAATCTCCAATTACATTTTTTCTTTCTATGAATCATATGTGTGGCATCTGGATACAACTTCTCACCAAAAGTTTGAAAACACGAGAGGCATAATTCTTTTAAAGGAAATCAAATGTCACTGCCAACTGAATGGAAACTAATTGCTGAGATAAGGAAATGAAGCTTTTGTATAGAGTCACAAATAACCATGGATACAGGATTTAATCGTTTCTAAGCTCAGGATAATGAACAGTCCACATATTAGTAAATAACTGAGGTAATAATGGTCTTATAGGCCTTGAAGTATACAAAATTAAGTCCATAAAATGTCAAAAGGATATCATTTTAAACTGAAAAAATGCAAGTTCTATTTAGGGTTTACAAAAATGATGGTGTGACATGTGTGTATACACACACTTGTAAAATGACTAAATCAATCTTATTAAACACCAATTATATTTTTTTAAGTGAGAACATTTAAAATCTACCCAGCAATTTTCAAAGGGCATAATTTTAAAGTACAATCCAAATCACAAAACTTCATTGATGTAGATAGAAGCCTCTGCAGTAAAACTAAAAGTCAAAATGTCCTTAATATTTAAATTTATTGCTATAATTTACTCATAACATAACATTTAATATTTTAAAGAATTTTACATTGATTCAACCCCTTTAAAAATAGTGTGTGTGTGTGTGTGTGTGTGTGTGTGTGTGTGTGTGTGTGTATACTATGCACATAAACATAAAAACCAGCTTCAGAAGAACTCCACTAATTCCCCAGCAAAGCTCTATGGAACAAAGAAATTTGATGCACAAATATCACATTGTAGGAACTACTCAGCAGTTAATCTGTGAAGTACCATACATGTGATATTCTCCACACATGCTCTCCAAGTGGAACAGGGTGACTTCTGGTACTGTTGCACATAGCTTTCAAAGTATGACTACAGTTGTATAAGCTGTCCACCCAGAATGGATATTTAATCCAACAGTAAACAGATTGCACTGCCTTATCCCATTTGTTTCAGCCTACTTTAATATCAATTACAGTGACTGTAGGCTTGGCACAGTTTTAATACAAAGATTATATGATTGTACCTGGTTATATATCAACCATGAAAGGAAAACTCAATATTTCTCTTCTCTATTACACCAGCTTATTCCCATCTGCTTCCACCAGTTATAACCTTCTAAAAAAAGAAGGTAACAAATCCATGGCCTTGTCAGTATCCACAAGCATATATCTTCATGTGAGAATGCCCAAATGATTAGGCACATCGTGAACATGGTGATTAAACACAAACTCACAAACTTAAACCAAAACATAATTGTTTTTAGTGCAACAAAATATTTCTTATAAATTTGAATTTCAATGTGAAATTAGTCTCCAAATACAAACCAGTGGTTTTAAATTCTGTCCATGTGAGTAAAATCAAACCAAATGTTAGTAAATGATGCAAGTCAGTCTTCCAGGGAAGCATCCTCAAAAACAGTGGAAATGAGATGTTTGTTAGGGGAAAGAACACTTCAGGGTTTCCCTACTTTGGGTTAAACACATGAGCCCTAACATTCCTGTTTCCAGCAGTCCACCAGGCTGGGCCTGGAGGGTGTATCTTTTGCTAAGATAGGCAATGCAGTACAGATGACCTCTGGTCAGATGAGATTTGAGGTCACATATGCACCTTTTCTTGAAGATTTGGGGTTGTATTCATTCAGATCACTTAGCAACACTGAGACATATTTCTGAATAGATGTGAAGTCAACAGTATCCTCAAGAATCCAGAGAGCTTCACTTACCTGGAGAAACCTACAAAAAGAAGGTGATATAAACTTCTACTGTGAGCCATACTTGATAATTATTATCACCTTCCACCAAGCTAGATTTATATTGTTATTTGGAATCACTGTAGCTGTTAATTTATTGGGGGGGTGGAGATCTGACAACCTGTTGTAGAATAATTTTTTTTGTACACTTTGAAGATATGTTGTTCTTTTTGGTTTAATAAAGAGCTAACTGGTCAATAACTAGGCAGGAAGAGGTTAGGAGAAACTTGTGGACAGGGAGAGAGTGCTGGGATGAAGAAGACCAAAGTCACCAGGAGATAAGGGGAGAAGTAAGATGAATATGCCATGTTAAAGAAAGGTACAAAGCCATGTGGTAGAATGTAGATAAGAAGTGCTGTGGAGTATCATTCTGTATGCTATGAATATGTGTCACTCTGACTGGCTGATAAATAAAGCTGTTTTGCCAATGATGAGGCAGAATAAGGTTAGGCAGAAAATTCCAACTAGAGAGAGAGGAAGAAGAAAGGTATAGCTGAGGAGATGCTGCCAGCTGCCACCAGAAGAAGCAAGATGTAAAGTACCAGTAAGCCACAAGCCATGTGACAAAGTATAGCTCTATAAAAATTAGTTAACTTAAGATGTAAGAGCTACCTGAGCCATTAGGCCATATAGTTTGAAAATAAATATAAGCCTCTGTGTGTTTATTTGGGTCTGAGTGGCTGCAGGACCAGAAAAAGTTCTAGCTACAAAAAAGTATGGGTTAATTTAAGTTGTAAGAGCTAGTTAGTAACAAACCTGAGCTATCACCTGATCATTTATAATTAATAATATCTCTGTGTGATTATTTGGGAGCTGGCTCCAGGACAGAAAATTCCACCTTCAACAACACAAATGCATTTATTTGTGCTGTCATACTAGAGTAACACAGACTAGGATTGCAGAAGTGACAGGCATTTATTCTGTTGCAGTGAAGGCTAGCAGTTCAAGGTCTGGCAAGCCTGGTATGCACTGAGGCTTCTGTCTGGCTTTCTGACAGTCTGCTTGTCTCTGTCAACCATTTTTATTAGGACATTAATCTTATTGTGTTTAATGTCCTTGATTTCTAGAGTTCATAAATGATCATAATAAGGAAACAGTGTTTAATATGATGTAGTTAAATATATTGATTTGGGCCACTTTCTTTGAATTATATGGGTCAGACTTGAATGCAATCATTAAGTGTCCTTAGAGAAAAAGACACTATGTACATAGAAGAGGAAGAGGCAATGCCATCTTGGAGACAGAGTATGGTAAAGCCACAGGAGGATGCCATGGCTATCAGAAATAATCGTAAGTGAAAAACCAGTTCTCTTAGTGGCCCCACAGGGCTCAGAGCCCTGAAATTTGTTCCAGTAATTCTGATTTTAGATTTCAATCCTCCATAGCTAAGAAAAAAAACAAAACAAATCTTCTGTTTAAACTGCCAAGTTGAGGGTCTGGAGGGGTGGCCCAACAGATCAGGGTACCCGCTGCTTTTGCAGAAGATCTTAGTTCAATACCCAGCGCTCACACTAGGTGTCTCACAACTCTAGCACCAGGAAATCCAATGCCTTCTTCTAGCCTATGTTTGTATACTGCAGTCATTTGAGCATATCTGTAGGCAACTATACACACATAGACATAAATAAATATAAAATAAATCTAAAATGCCAAACTGATAGTAATTTGTTTCAACATAGAAATCCCTCATTATTTCCCAGATGGGTTACATTCTGGTGACTAGGAGTCAAATCTGAAGGGCCCTGATTGACATCCTATTGATGATCAGAAAGAAGAAAGGCAAAACCATTGCTAAGCTGACAACAAATATGCTACTGTTTTTAATTTAAATATTATTGACAAAAGTAGCTCCATATTGAAATGGTAGCATAAATTATGTATGCTTGGCCATTTTACAGTGCATATATATTATACAAAGTCAGGACATACCTTTATCTCACAACTTAAAAATGCACTTGACAAAATTAAATAAAAAGTATAGCTATTGAAAGGTTAATGAGTCCAGCACTTGGGAGGTCGTTTCAGGACAGCCAGGACTATCATAGAGAAAAACCCTGTCTCAAAAAAAGCTAATGAGTCAAAGTGTCAAAGTTCACCAAAACAATTGCTCCCTCTGGAATTAAAATGCACACCACCACCCTTCTTTTCCCTCAAAGTGTTAAATATACCTATACTAGGGTGTCAACTGGGATAGTATTTCAGTGGATAGTTTGTTTCATATGTTTTCCTTTTAACCAAAGAATTCTTTCCAACAGATGGAAGAATTAGATAATAATAAGTATAGAAATGACTATGGAAGGAAAAAATTAATGACTGGTAAGTACATGAACTAGTTCAAAAACTGTCAGGATACATTGTTCCTTGTTCAGAATCTACTACAGTCTGAACAGGACAGCAACATTTCTGTGAGCAAATGAATGCAAAAGGCATTTAAGTCATTTGCCTCATTGGAGCAACTTGCCTAAGTGAGAGACAAGACAACCCATTGCTGAGTGGCTGAAACCCCAATCACCATCAATTGTAGCTACAGTCAAGTGTTTCAGAGAATCCTTGGTTGAAACTCAGGCATCAAGATGGTCCAGTTGTGTTGCTTTGCAGAAGCTTGGTGACTGAAGTCTCAGTAATATCTTTCAGAAATGATGCTAGTGGTGGAGTGTGTGGCTTTGAGTGTGCTTGGGAGGACGAGACAACATCTCTCTTAAAGAACTATTCTTGGAGAGCATTTAAACAGTTTCATCAATACATGTAGGTGAATTTCTAAATGGTCTTATTAAATAAAAAACATGGAGCCAAATATAAGGGTGAAAGCCTTAGAGAGATCTGGGAAATATGGAAAGCCACCAGCCAACTTTACTTAACCAACTCTGCAGCTTCCAAATGCTGCAACTTCCTGATTATCCATGTCTATGTGCCTTGCTGTTCTGCTACCTGATTTGCTC
The DNA here is from genome assembly GCF_903995425.1 of Onychomys torridus. Lineage (NCBI taxonomy): Eukaryota > Metazoa > Chordata > Mammalia > Rodentia > Cricetidae > Onychomys > Onychomys torridus. The sequence goes on from NC_050465.1 coordinate 12,324,144, forward strand.
TCTCTGTTCAGCTACATCACTTCCTCTTCTTACTCAGATCTGTCACTTCCTGTCTGTCTGTACAGACCTCCAGATCTCCATGGTTAACTAGTTTTGGAATTTAACACATGTGCCACCACACCTGGCTCCGTTTCCAGTGGCCTTAAACACACAGAGATCCTGCCTGATAACTGATAGGACTAAAGGCATGTGCTAACATTGCATGACTTCTGTGTCGTGGCTGGCTCTTTCCTCTAGTCTCTAGGCAAGCTTAATTTATTAAAGCACAAATAAAATATCACCACATTTCAGCACAAATAAAATATCACCACAAATACTTGTTATAAGAGCTGTCTTTCAGAATGACAATGTAAGGGATTGTTTGGACATATTCTCCAGAACAAAACTCACAATGGGTTAAAATTCTTTACACATAGCTACTTAAAAATCTGTCAGTTTTACCTGGGTGGTGAATGAATTTGATTCTAACAACTGAGAGTCAGAGGATGGTAGATCTCTGTGAGTTTGAGACCAGCCTGGTCTACAGAGTGAATTCTAGGATATCCAGAGCTACATAGTGCGACCTTGTATTCAAAACAAACAGAATAAATAAAATAAAAATCTGGCTGGGCAGTGGTGGTGCACACCTTTAATCCCAGCACTCGGGAGACAGAGGCAGCTGGATCTCTGTGAGTTCGAGGCCAGCCTGGACTACAGAGTGAGTTCCAGGACAGGCTCCATAGCTACACAGAGAAACCCTGTCTCAAAAAACCAAAAAAAAAGAAAAAGAAGAGAAAAGAAAAAAAAGTATGTTTTAAGGGGCTGGAGAGATGGCTCAGAGGTTAAGAGCACTGGCCGTTCTTCCAGAGGTCCTGAGTTCAATTCCCAGCAGCCACATGATGGCTTACAACCATCTGTAATGAAATCTGGTGCCCTCTGCTGGGATGCAGGCAGAACACTGTATGCATAATAAATAAATAAAATTTAACAACAACAAAAAAAAAAAACTGTGGAATTCATTAAGGGAGTACAATAAAAGAAGAAACATTTCTTATAGAAAAATCTACTAAATCTTAGAGGAAAATCTGAGAATAAATGAGACTTGAGGGCCTTCCCCATATGCATTAGAAGCTCTGTTCAAGGGGAATATGATCCATAAGACAGGGCTCCCCTTCCTCTCAGCTCCTAGTTAAGGAATAGTATCAAGAAAACGTATTTCTTGTTGCCTTAGCTTCAATCTGTAGAGGCTAAATTATGGGTGATTACAGCCAAGAGCTAAAGGCTCCCTTCCTTTACCCAGCTCTGACTCATCCTGCAGCCAGTCTACTCCAGGAATAGCAGGCATCTTATTCTGCTTGGGCTGCTGTAACAAAGCTCCTACACATGGAGGAAGCCTTGCAAACTGCCATTTGTCTCTCACGATTCTGGAAGCTGGGAGTACAAGATTGAGGTGAAGAGTAGATGTGCTGCCTTGTGACCCCATTTCTTGGTTCATAAGTGGTTGTCTTCCGTGTCTTTACAAAGCAATAGGAAGTGAGAGGGCCCCATGGACTGCATATTTATTTCCCTTTATAAAGTTTCTGCCCTTGTGACCTAATCACCTCTCAAAGACTCCAGCTCCCCATCCGTTAATGTTTAAGCTGAGAAGCTTGGCACCTGAATTGGAGGAGGAAAGAAAACACAAACATCCAGTTCAGGATATTGGTATAAGGAAGAGTGGAGCTGTCAAGTTGTAGTTCCATTGCATTCATAGGGCATATATTCTGTCTGAAGGGTGTAGTTGAAGTGTTTTTCTGGTCCTACATTATCCCACAGCACTAACCTGCACACAAACTGCTCAATCTTTGTTTGAGATCCTTTAACTTTTATGAATTTTTGAGGTTATCATCCCAAGGCATCTTTTCTGTCTCAGAAAGTTGCATGCTGGTTTACTTTGTTCTTAGGAGGATATAAGGCATCCTCCCCCACCCCATCCCCTTATTTGCTTTCCTGTTTTTTGTTTGTTTGTTTTTGTGTGTTTGTTTGTTTGTTGTTGTTGTTGTTTTGTCTGTTTGTTTTTGGCTTTTTGAGACAGGGTTTCTCTGTGTAGCTTTGTGCCTTTTCTGGAACTCACTCAGTAGCCCAGGCTGGCCTCGAACTCACAGAGATCCGCCTGGCTCTGTCTCCCAAGTGCTGGGATTAAAGGTGTGTGCCACCACTGCCTGGTGATAACTTTTTTTTTATTGCAAATGTCAGTGTAATACTAGCTGTGAGCATAGCAAAAACCATACTTTAATAGCAGTATATTATTTGAAGCCTAAGGCCTGAATGTTTTTTAAAAATGATTCCTGTAGTCCTTGAAACTCTTCTATTCAGTCATGACTATATGTGTGCAAGTGTATGTGTGTGCACGTATGTATGCACATACAAACACACCGTTCTGGGTCAAAAGGAGGAAAACATGGCTATGCTAACTAAAACCAAGTGTATATCCACAAATTTTAAATAGGTGAAAACTCTCTTTATAATGAACCTTTCTATATTCCACAATACAGATTTAAGAAGCTAAGTAATTGGTTTTCCATAATGCAAAGCTAATCATATGTTCATACACTGAATAAAACAAAGAGCTCCACAGGAATTAAGTGACTATCTGTAGATGCATAGAATTTATTACCCGATAAAAGGAAACTTCTCAGCAAAAATTTGCTCTCTGCATCTCACATAGGGAGAAATAAAATCAAAGTGTCTATCATTGTCCTCCAGTGACAGCCAATGTCATCTGAATCCTTCTCCTTACTATTCATAACCATTCCTCTGGATGGAGCACTTGAGAGGAGAGAGGCCTAGATGTGTGGTTCTATTTTGTCCAGCCTGAATCTCTCTAATTGGGGGTCACCCATTTCCTCAACCACAGCATTAACATTAATACATTGTGGGATGTAGTTCCCAGTTCAGGTAAAGTATTTGTTTAATGTGGTTTCCACTTGTTTAAAATGCTAACAAAACAAAGTGTTCTAATGTCTGATTTTATTCAAATTGTCACACTGACATCTTGTGGCTGCAATTGATAGAACAGGAAACTAATGGTCTGAGATGCCCAGAAGCTTCTCTCCCTACATGATGTCATCCAGACTGCCTAGCTGAGGCTACACGGGCTCTGTTGCTCTAAAAAGTTAAGGGATACGATGCAGGAAGTAAGCTTTCATATAACGTGGGTTTGTGGTTGCTTGGTAGAAAATGCCACGTTCTAAATTAAGCATAGAGTAAGAAGAAGCTAAGTTGAAAGCCGGAATCTTCCTATCAAGCACTACATATGTTCCACAAAAGGACCATGATGTCAAAATCTGCCTCAGCACCTTTACTATTTTCTTAACTTTGACATTTACAGAACACATGCTCCTAAAGGTGTAATAGCTTTGCAGATATACAGCCCAGTCAACTACAGATCAGGGTTAAAAGCAGAGGCCAGTCTAAATAAAGCATACTCCCCTGCCTGGCTGATTCAGGGACTCCAGAGAGACCTTCCCAGAGAAAAACACAATTTTCAAACCTACTTTGGTGCCTTAAATTCTACAGAAATCTTTATTAAAAACATAAGCATGTGTTCCAGAATAGCTAGACATAATAATCATGCAATCATATCCACCTATAAAATCATTAATTCAAGGAAATTCATCAGTGATGGGGTTATGATTTGTGTTAAGTGAAAGTAAGTTAGTCTTTGAAGAATATTCCAGAGAAGGATAATTTTCAGGTGAAAATTTATGTCACTGAGTAACAAAGTAGCTCCGACGGGGTCAGCTAAAGAGAGAGGGAGGCAGACAAGGATGCAGGAAGTCTAGAAAGAACCAAGAGGGGGCAAAAGGCCATTAAGTCAAGGTTACAGAATCACAAGGACTGCATCTCCTGACTTAGCTGGAGATGGTTTGCAGTCTCTGCCCTGTCAGTGTCTGACTGAGCAAAGAAAGTAAAAGAGCAGGAGGCAGTTCCTGAGAAACGGAACCACCATGGAGCTGAAGAAGGTCAAGGTTTTGCAGCTTATGTGGTTGCTCACTTCTGCGTAAGAGTTCTTCAAGACACACGATTTCTTCCCCAAACCATATTCATCATGGGAGAGCTCTACTGACTAATAACTTCAAACAAGAAAAACTCTTGCTACATTTAAACTGACCCTGGCTATCCATCAAGCTGCAGGGAAAGTTTAAACTGTGTGCTAGTATTAAAATACCATTTCTGTTTCTTTTAAATCTCTAACTTTCCATTAAACCTTAAAATGATGTTTTCTTGGATATGACCTCCTACCAATTCTGCATATATGAGCTTTTATAAACAACAGACAATATATCCATATCTTTGTTAGAGGAAATGATTTCTACTTTCTGTATTTATTGCTTCCTGTTAAGAAAACAATAGAATTGTGCTTTAGAGAATCTCACTGGGCTTGTGCACATAGCAACCCACTTACCTCACTCATCCTCCATCAATGACTCCTACAATTTGATAATTAGGGCACGTGCTTGATGCTGGTCAACAAATCATTAGAACTGTTTATGAAACTGACCTGCTCTGAAACAGAAGTGATGATTGAAAGAAATAATTTTACCAGAAGTAGGAATTCCACTTATCTCAACTATGACTCCTACAAAGACCTTGAGTCTAGATGGCTCTTAACAAAGCCGAGTATCATTACAGGAATGTCAGGTATAGGAAAATGGGAAGCAATCTATAAAGAGACAACATTCTGAAAAGGTGAAATACTAGCCTCCTTTCTAATTGGCATCTTCACTGGGTAGTACAATTTGTACAAAAGGAAAAAATTCTAGAAATTGAGAACACCAGGCCTTGCAATATTTGTATTACAAATTGACAAAATGTCAGTTTAAGTTCAACATTAAGATGCAGGTGTGCATGTTTCTGTCACTGTGTGTCCTAGACCCAGGTTCCTGCTTGCCCTCTGTTCAGGCTAAGAATCAAAGTTACTCTGACTTGTCTGATGTTTACTAGGAGAGATGAACATCAGTTTGTGGGCTGGTGCTGGACTTTACTGCAAGCAAACATGATTGAATGATATTGATAACATGGCAGACTTTGCTCTAGCCCTTGCATAGGAAAATATAAGCTTGTGTCAGAAGTCAACATTCTTTGCAGCTCTACCAAGTACCCGGTACTCCCTGTTCTGAAGTACAACTTTGTGAATCCTAGACTCCTGGGTCTGACACAGTAATTGCACTATCTCCGGTGAAGAGCAAGAGTGGTAACAGACACAGATCCATGACTTTAAGAGCCAAGAACCATCCTGGAAAGGGCTCCTGCTGAAGGAAGAATATGGTAGATATTTAAAAGGTAACTGCAGATCGACCAGCATGTTTCATCTCCTAGCTCCTCATTCCTCTCTCCTTAGGGAGTGATACGACTGTGTAATGAGCACCAAGGCTTCTTTCTTTAATCAAAATATTTTTATTAATTCCTTGAGAATTTCATGTGATACATTTTGAATATATTCACCTGTATTCTTCCCCTAACCCCTTTCAAATTCATCCCCACCTTTCTGCCAACCCCCAACTCCATGTCCTGTTTTTTAAAAAAGAACTAAAAATCTATCCATTCCAGTTTGTACTGAATATATATATATGGGAGTAGAGTTAACTAGAGCATGGTAGACCTCCTGGTGCTACACCCTTAAAAAAACTGACTCAGGGGTTGGGGATTTAGCTCATTGTTAGAGCGCTTGCCTAGCAAGTGCAAGGCCCTGGGTTCAGTCCTCAGCTCAAAACAACAACAACAACAAAAAAAAAAAAAACTGACTCTTTTTTCCCATAAGTAATTATCCATCACTCCTCAGTTGGGGGGGGGCACTCAAGATCCCCTCATATCCCACTTCATGCTAGAATGTTGACTGGTTTGATATTCTGTGGGTCTTATATGGAGAAAACCACAATTGCTGTCAACTCATGGATGCAGTGGTCCCAAGGTTTGCAGAAGGCACTGCTTCATTCCAAAGATCAAATCAAGGTTTCTGCCTTACAGAAGCATCCATGAGCTAATCTTGAAGCAAATAAGGGCTTTTCTCTGGCTTGGAATTTTCCCTTTTTAAAAAGTTGCATTGCCTCATAAATGTGGAGAGGAATATCAATGCGTGTCACTTACCTGATTTAGAAGAAAAGAGTCAGGATTGTGAAACAGAGCTAGGCTTTTGTATTCCAATCTTCCTCAAACATCAGACTAATAGCAAAGTTCATTCAGACTTCAAGGTTTTCCTTGTTGGCAATGTGTATTCATTTGAAAGCATGTCGCTTAATTTTGTGATAATCAGTTGAGCTCAAAGTGCAGACACCGAAAAATTATTCATTTAATCTGACACTGCAATTGATATGAAAAATCATAATTGGCTAATGAATACAGAACACTAGGACAGCATTCATTTTTTTATTACTTTCATGGACTTTTTTCAATTAATTTCAGTACAAGCTCTTATTTCTTTCTTATTTTTAACTGCCATTTATCAAAATAAAAAGATAAAAAAAATCAGATACACCTTAAAATAAGGAGAATACATATGTCTACAGCTACATAGACAATAATGGTCAGAAGGAGAATTCATTCTATGCTGAATCTAATTGGGGTTCTTCCTTCATTTGAGGCACATTACTGACATTCAACATTCTTAAAGCCATAGAACTTCAGCTTGCAAGTGGCAATTATATTGTAATATAAGTTACTGATATCCTTAGTTATTTGTGATTATCTCACAAGTAAAAATACTACTTTTTCATTACTAAAGTTAACTGTGAAGAGTGAATGGCCTTATCAAGTTATTTCCACAGAATGCCCTAAGGCATACCATGCTGAATTCAAAATAACTAAGTTTGAGACTGCAATACATCTTTTTATTCTGTATTTTTATTACAAACAAATGTTTCTCATAGGATATATTTAGATCATGGTTTCCCTTCCCCCAATTCCTCCCAGACCCTACCCATGAAGACACCTATACAGCTGCCCAAATTCACACCTTTTCTTTCTTGCTTTCTCTCTACATAAAACAAAGGTCAAACAACAAAATCAAAACAAGCCAGAATATTTTTCACACACACAAAACCCATAAAAATATAAAATCAGAAACCACAATACACAAGCAAGAGATCTACATTAAAGTTTTAAAAATGCCTAAAGTGATATTAGACCAAAAAATAAATAAATAAAGTCTACCAAAATACAATTGGGTTTGTTTTGTATTGTGTTGACCATCTACTGCTGGGTGTAGGGCCGACCCTGAAGAGTGGTTAATTTAACAGACGTGCAGTGTACTTTATTGCTGACTTTACCCTTAGAAAAGAAGTGCATTTTCATAGCAGCAAGCAGGAACACTACACTGTGAAGTGCTCTGCCCTGCCCTCCCTTGTGCTTGCTGTGTCTCTGACCTGCAAGTTCATCTCCTTAGTCTGGATATGGATCTGTTGCTTCATCTTCATCCCATTTATATTCTATTTCTCACTCATAACAATGAGTGCCATGTTCCTTTTACTGCTCCACTTCTATCTCGATTAGGCAGCTGTTGCGAAATTATCTTAATTCTCATATTCATCATACACAAAGGAAATCAAGAGTGCTCTGAACCTCTTGCAAGCAGCTTATGCATATTTAGTCTTGCGGTTCAAATGCCTACCTTTTCACAAAGTGCAAAATCTTTCCACTCTCCTAAAATTTATATTTTAAAAAGATCATCATAGGATTTCCACCTTCACCTTAGAGGATTTGCTAGTATTCAAAACACCTTAAGAATGAGGAAAAAAAAAACTTTAAAAGATTAACTAAGTATTTATAAGATCTTCAGGATATCAAGAGAAACAAATACAAAGGAAAAGCCTAAACGGAAAGACTCTTCTACAAATGTCTCCAGTTTCCAGCTCCTCCCTTTTGCAACTGCTTCGTTTTGCTCCAGATAGTGTTGTGATACGTAGCTTTTGCAGGCCCAACACTTGTTGTGTAGCCCAGGCTATCCTGTAGATTATGGCAGTCCTTCCAAGTGCTGACTAGACTTTACCATGATTACCTATCTCGCACCCACTGCCCGTGGAATAAATGCAACTTTGTGAGTCTTCCAATCTGAACTTAGTATTGTCTCCCAACAATTCTTAATTATAGGCTAGATTTGTGACTCAGGTGACTTGGAAGCTCTCAGCTTTCTCATGACAGTGGATCACTATCACTGCCATGTGAACATGGTGTACATGTCTAATAATATGAAAGGTTAATAAAGTCTACAGGCTTATAGCTAGTTAGCTTCAGAAGCAGACTGCCTGGTGAATGCATGACTAACTTGAGATGACTGGCATTCCTAGCTGACACAAGCTAGACACCAATGGTCAGTGTGAATGAAAAGGAGCAGAATTATAGGTAAAAATTTTGCTGCTTTGAATTGACAGTTTGCAGATAGCTTGCTACACATGGCATGCTAATTAGCGTAACCATGGAAGAAAGAAAGAGTGAAAATTGAGTTGTTATGAAACTATCCTTCAAGAGTGAAAGGATTTATGCTTAGTGTTGGTTGTGGCACAATGTTAATTGCTTACCAAGATGAACAAGACCCTGGGTTCAACACACACACACACACACACACACACACACACACACACACACACAGAGAGAGAGAGAGAGAGAGAGAGAGAGAGAGAGAGAGAGAGAAAGAATAAAGGAGAAATAAAGATATTTTCAAGCAAAGAAAAAGTAAAGAGAATTGCTCACTACATATTCCTTTAAATAAAGGCTAAGACAAGTCATAAACGCAAAATAGATGTTTAAAAAATAGAGCAAAAGAAACAAATACCAATAGAAAGAGCATAAATGTATGCTCCACAATAAGCTATTCTTCTATTCATGAGTTTTCTAAACCATACATGATGAATTAGAATCCTTAACAGCAACCAATATATGGGATAATATATTTAACAATACAGAGAGTAAGGTCCCAATGGGTACAGGTTCTGTTATACCTCATTTGATGTCAAAACTTTGGTAACAATAGGCTATTTGTTTATATTGTAGTGATTAGATCAACCACTACACAATGTTTACACATATAAATACTATAAAGAAATTCAGAGAAGGAGGAAAGTGAGAAATATGCCAAATAGTAGAAACTTGAAGTTATAAAGGAAGAATAAATGGACAGCTGTAAGGCACAGCAGAGGACAAAGAGTAAAAAATAATTTTCATTGTATGTACTGATAGTAGATTCCAAGTCCACTTACCACACACAAATAAAGGAGATAACTATGGAAGACAGTACAATATGAATTTACTTATGTACAGTTAACATAAATGTCAACATCAAAACTTTGTATCGTTTAAACCCATATAATATTAAATAAATGGATAAGCATACTGATTTGAGCAGATTTTAATAAAATAGGATTGTATGCTTTACTTTCAGTAATAACTACTTAGAGAGCTAGTATGTACCAGAGTAAAATGCCTCATACCTAAAAGAATAATTCAATAAGCAAAATTAAAAACATGTGAGCCAGGACAGGAGCTAGCTCCGTGGGACAAGTATTTGCTATGTAAGCATGCTCATAGTGCCAATGTAAAAAAGGCAGAAGTGAATGCATACTTTATATGCGTATTGAATATTTTATATATTACATATTATAGAAACATGAATATGAGTGGGATCTGGGGGAAATATGAGAGGAATTGGAAAGAAAGGTCAATGTAGTGTTAGAACAGTATCCTCATGTGAAAATCTTTCAAAACAATGGAATTTTAAATCAAAACAGTTGGAATTCCCTTCCAAAAGAAGCAAAGCACAGCCGGGCAGTGGTGGCTCACACCTTTAATCCCAGCACTCGGGAGGCAGAGGCAGGCAGATCTTTGTGAGTTCAAGGCCAGCCTGATCTACGGAGCAAGCTCCAGGAAAGGTGCAAAGCTACACAGAGAAACCCTGTCTCGGAAAAAAAAAAAAGAGGCAAAGCAGAGCAGTACCTGTCTGTAACACTAGTGCTTGGGGTAGATAGAGACAGGCAAACTCTAGAAGCCATCCTAACCAAAATAGCAAGCTTCAGTTCAAGGGAGACTCTGCCTCCAAAATAAGAAAGAACTATTTGGCTCAGTGGTAGAGTGTGTATTATACCATACACACACACACACACACACACACCACCACCACCACAATACATACACTAATATACCACTCACATACTAAAAGCAACAGAGAAAAAATAATGTAACCCCGTCCTTTTTTGCTTTTCTATCGCTTTGATAAAATGCTAAACAAAAGCAACTTGCAAGGAAAGGGTTCATTTGACTTACAGTTTCTAGTCTACCACTGAAGGAAACCAAAGCAGAAACTTGGAGGCAGGAATTAGAGCAGCAGAGAAATACTGCTCCCCAAATCCTACGTAGTCACCCTCATTAAATATAACTCAGGATAACCTGCCCAGGGCTAGCACTGCCCCAAAGTGGGATGAGCACTTCCACATGAACTAGCAATTAGGAAAATGTCCCCAGACATGCCCATAGGCCAATCTGATGGAGGCAATTCTTCCACTGAAGGTCCCTCTTCCCAGGTGTGACACCTAACCTAACAATGGCATTGCAGGATATTTGATCACACTGTGAATCCTGAGATTACCTTATTTGCTGGGAAAACCTGCTTCTGGTTGTAGTGTAGCTCAGCCTTAATCTAAGAGCTGTCTGCTTGAGTATTGTAAACAGGATTAAATGAAGTCAGTTATAGGTCAGGAAGTGGATCAAGCAACCAGTTGACAGGAAGTGAACAAGAAAAAAACATAGAGAATAAGAGGAAGTAGAGGGACAGATAGAGAGACATCAGAAAAATTACAGGCACTAGGACAGCTGGCATAGGACTAGCTAAATGGTCAACATATTGAAAAATCGACCAGTCCTTGGAATTCTCCTCTAGTTTTTTTTTTCAGAGTTAAAAGCCCAAGAAGTCAGAGCAATAGCTAAGAGCTGAGACTAAAACTGCCTTTTTACCCTTTGCTGCCACTGTCATACTTCCCCTCAGAAAGAGCCCTTCTTCCTGTGTGTCTGTTTGTTTTTTTTTTTTTTTTTTAATTGACTTTTTGTTCTGTCTTCTTATTGGTTGTAAACCCAACCACATGACCTCCTCGTCACTGCCTGTCTATACAGACCTCTAGGTCTCTATGGTTGGAATTGAGATTAAAGGCATGTGTCTCCATACTGGCTGTATCCTTGAACACACAGAGATCTGCCTGTCATGTGATCAGGATTAAAGGTGTGCACCACCACTACCCAGCATCTGCTATGGCTTGTTATTAGCTCTGACCTTCAGGCAACTTTATTATTAACATACAAATAAAATAACATTTCAGTACAAATAAAATATCATCATATTTCCCCCTTTCTATTTTAATATAAAGAAAAAAGGAAAAAAGTTATAACTAATATAAGAAAAACTATATACAAAAGTACAATAACGATATATAAGCAATAAATACCTAAACAATGTCTAGTCCATTTGTGTTTGACAAATTCAGAGAAAATAATTCCATTATCTATCCTATTTTGGTAAGTCCAAAATGTACCTGATTTATTTCTATCTAACTTATATTACTAACAGAATTATCTTATAATGTCTTTTAAATTTATAAATTTACACTTTAGTGAGTATTTTTTATTCTTAACAAGGAAAACTATAACTATCTAAACTTTAAGTATCTAATCTTTAACTCTCTCAGAGTCTCAAGAAGGAAATATTATCTAACAAAAATAAAAACAGGAAGTGCAGGCAAGCAGCTTCCTCCAAAAACAATGTGAGTTGACAGAAATAGCCAGCTGCCTGGACAGTCACCTGAGGTTTCTCCACAGTATTGGGGCATCCATCATCTTTAGCCTATAGGCTGAGCATATCTTACAGACTCATTTGTGAGCTAGGAAGTACACAAGGTCAACAGTTCGACCTCACATTTGGTGAGAGCAGTCCATGTACCAGAAACACCTGAATTCCACTAGTGTCATGTCATGATTCAGGATGTTAAATTTTGGAAATTGTTGATTTTTTTTTTAAATTCAGCTGTCCATTCCTTTTGGCTGTGTGTGTGTGTGTGTGTGTGTGTGTGTGTGTGTGTGTGTGTGTGTGTGTCTTCACCTTGACATCCCGTTCTTCTCCACATCCCTCTATTAAATGCCAGTCTACTATTGAGAGGTGTGAGCTTAGTTACTCTTTAAGAATAACTTTCAGCTGCTGTTCCACTGTACATCAGAAGCCATCGGCCCACTGCCTGTTTGGCTGCCTTTTTTTTTCTTTATTATTATGTGTTTTAAATTTTATACATCAGCCATGTCCTCCCCCTCCCTCCCCCACCTCCACCTTCCCCCCAGCCCCTCCCCTCCATTCCCATGTCCTCCAGGATCAAGGCACTCCTGGGGATTCATTTAAACCTTCTGGATTCAGTACAGGCAGGTCCTGTCACCTCCTCCCAGACTGAGCAAAGTGTCCCTGTGTAAGCCCAAGGTTTCAAACAGCCAGCTCATGCACTAAGGACAGATCCTGGTCCCACTGTCTGGGTGCCTCGCAAACAGATCAAGCTATTCAATTGTATCGCTTATCCAGAGGGCCTGATCCAGCTGTGGGCTCCACAGCCTTTGGTTCATAATTCATGTGCTTCCATTCATTTGGCTATTTGTCCCTGTGCTTTTTGCTATCTTGGATTCAACAACTCATGCTCCTGCAGACCCTCCTCTTTCTCAACAGTTGGACACCTGGAGCTCCACTTGGGGCCTGGCTGAGGATCTCTGTATCCACTTCCATCAGTTATTGGACGAGCGTTCCAGCACGACAGTTAGGGTGTTTAGCCATCTGATCATCAGACTAGGTCAGATCAGGCTTTCTCTCGACCATTGCCAGCAGTCTACAGAGGATGTATCATTGTGGATTTTTGGGGACCTCTCCAGCACTCTGTCTATTCCTGTTCTCATGTGGTCTTCATTTATCATGGTCTGTTATTCCTCATTCTCCCTTTCTGTTCTTGATCCAGCTGGGATCTCCTGATCCCCTAAGCTTTCTTTCCCTCAAACCTTACCCTTCATTACTCCCACTGTCTTCCAGGTTGTTCATGTAGATCTCATCCATTTCTCTGTCATTGGGTGATCCTTGGGTCTTTCCTAGGGTCCCGTTTTCTAGGTAGTCTCCCTGGAGTTGTGTAGCAGTCTAGTCATCTTTGTTTTATATCTACTATCCTCCTATGAGTGAGTACATACCATGTTTGTCCTTCTGAGTCTGGGTTACCTCACTCAGGATGATTTTTTCTAGATCCATCCATTTGCCTGCAAACCTCATGATGTCATTGTTTTTCTCTGCTGAGTAGTACTCCATTGTGCATATGTACCATACTTTCTTTATCCATTCTTCAGTTGAAGGGCATCTAGGTTATTTCCAGGTTCTGGCTATTACAAACAAAGCTGATACGAACATAGTTGAGCAAATGCCCTTGTGGTATGATTGAGCATTCCTTGGGTATATGCCCAAGAGTGCTGTAGCTGGGTCTTGCGGGAGATGGATTCCCAATTTTCTAAGGAAGCTCCATATTGATTTCCAAAGTGGCTGTGCAAGCTTGCATTCCCATCAGCAGTGGAGGAGAGTTCCCCTTGCTCCACATCCTCTCCAACATAAGCTGTCTTCTGTGCTTTTGACCTTAGCCATTCTGAAAGGTGTAAGGTGATATCTCAGAGTCATTTTGATTTGCATTTCCTGGATAATTAGGGATGTTGAGCAATTCCTTAAATGTCTTTCAGCCATTTGAACTTCCTCTGTGGAGAATTCTCTGTTTAGTTCTATAGCCCATTTCTTAATTGGACTGTTGGGCATTTTGATGTCTAATTTCTTGAGTTCTTTATATATTCTGGATATCAGCCCTCTGTCAGATGTGGGGTCGGTGAAAACCTTTTCCCATTCTGTAGGCTGTTGCTTTGTCTTGTTGACCATGTCCTTTGCTCTTCAAAAGCTTCTCAGTTTCAACAGGTCCCATTGATTGATTGTTTCTCTCAGTGTCTGTGCTACTGGTGTTATATTTAGAAAGTGATCTCCGGTGCCAATGTGTTCAAGAGTACTTCCTAATTTCTCTTCTATCAGGTTCAGAGTAGTTGGATTTATGTTGCGGTCTTTGATCCACTTGGATTTAAGTTTTGTGCATGGTGACAGATATGGATCTATTTGCAGCCTTCTACACATTGACATCCAGTTATGCCAGCACCATTTGTTAAAGATGCTTTCTTTTTTCCATTGTACATTTTTGGCTTCTTTGTCAAAAATTATAAGTTCATAGGTTTGCGGGTTAATGTCAGGGTCTTCAATCTCTCCTCTAGTTATTACTAAAAAGAAATCTGGAAAGTGGAGAATGTTAACAGATTTCAGAGCAATAAATAAGGTGATTCAGGACATGGACTTCTTACAGAATGGAATTCCCTTGCCTTCTTTATTACCTAAAGCATGGTCTATTATAGTGATTGATTTAAAAGATTGTTGTTTTTTTTTTTTTTACTATAACTTTACAAGAATGGGATAGAGAAAAATTTGCCTTCACACTGTTTACTTAGAATAAGGCTCAACCTGTTAAAAGGTATCAGTAGAAAATTCTTCCACAAGGAATGTTAAACATCCTCACCTTATGTCAATATTTTGTACAGCAGCCATTAGAAATAATTCATAAAGAGTTTCCTCAATCTAAAATGCATCATTATACAGATGATGTCTTATTGGCTCATTTGATGTAGATACCTTAGAAAATACATGTTTGATGAAGTAAGGAAAATTTTGCCTTGCTGGGGATTACAAATTGCTCCTGAAAAAAAAAAATACAGAAACAGAAAGTACCAGTCAGGAGAAAGAGAGCAGATACAACTCACAACTGGATTAACTACACAAGAACTAAGTAATTTATTTCAAACCTTACAAGATGATACATCCTTAAATAGTCCAAGAAAAATTATCAGCTGAGGCTGAGATAATTTGCTTTGATAAAAAAGAAGTTACAAGATGCACATGTGGATCACTCAAATCCAAATCTTGATTGTATTTTGGTTATTTTGCCTTCTTCTCATTCTCCCACAGAAATTCTTATTAAGAAAGAGAAAAAATATCTTAGAATGGATATTTTTAGCATACAGAGTTAAAAAATAAACATCTATGTAGAAAAGGTTTCTGAATTGATTCTGAAAGGAAAACTGAGACTTCATCAATTAGCAGGAATAGACCCAGCAGAAATTGTAGTATCTAATGCTGAAATTGTCTCATTATAGGCAGAAAATGAACATTAGCAATGATTAACAACAAAAATAAGAGACTTCATCTTATAAAATGAACTAATTAGATTCTCTCATTTAGTAAAAGAGACACCAATTTCCAGAGTCCCTATATTCTCTACTAATGCAAATAAATTAGGAAAGCTAGGTTATAAGTCAGGAAAAAATAAGTAATATGGCTTAAGGCCCTTATGATTCAGTTCAAAAATCACAGCTGTATGCCATTCTTATGGTATTATTAGATTTTTCTGAATCTCTTAATATAGCTACTATTTATTCAACTGTAAGAAGTAATCAAAAATAGAAATCATCCATTGTATATAACATGTATCAGATCCCATATAGGTCTACCATGCCCTCTAACACAAGGTAATTATGAAATTGATCAACTATTAATAGAAATATGTTAGAATCCTCAGAATTTCATGAGAAATACCATGTGAACAGTAAAGGTTTGAAGAAAGATTTTTTTTACCACTTGGCAACAAGACAAAGAAATTATAAGGAAATATTTCTACTTGTTCTTTATAGAACCAAACACCAGTACCTGCAGCAACTAACCTAAAATGTGCCCAAAGAAAAGAAATTTGGCAAATGGATGTATTTCATTTTGTAGAACTTGGAAAATTAAAGAATATGCACCATACCATAGATAAATATTCAGGATTTCAAGGGGCAACTGCTTTAAATTATGAAATCACTGATTCTGCAATTACACATTTATTACAAGTTATGACTATTATGAGGATACCTATACAAATTAAGACAGACATTGCTCCAGCATATGTCTCTAGTAAAATGAAACCTTTTTTGCATATTTCAACACAAAGCATACTCCAGGTATACTGCACAACCCTACAGGATAAGCAGTTATAGAAAGATATAATTGCACTTTAAAAGATATACTCAATGAACAGAAAAGGGAAATAAAGACCCCCAGAGACAGATTACACTGTGCTTGATTAACTTTAATTTTTTAAATGCTAATGAGAAAGGAACAATAGCTGCAAAAAGACAATGGATAGTAGAAAAAACTGCTGAATTTAATCAGCCCATTTATTTTAAAGATGTGTTGACCTCAGAATGGAAACCAGGAAATGTGTTACATTGAAGAAGAGGTTTGCCTTTGTTTCTACAAGAGAAGAAAAGCTGTGGATACCATCAAGATGGATAAAGATTAGATTCAAAAAGGAGAGACCACCTGAATAAGGAGAGGTGATAATTCATCAGACAGTTTGGTCATTCAGTCCAAACTAATTTTTAAAGACTAAAAAATGCTTTTTATTTGATCAGGCTTAAAAAATAAAAATAAAAAATAACATTTTTGAATGATAATTTCCCAAAGGAAATTGCCTTACTGGTATGAAATAAAAAATAAGTCTCCTTACACCAAGTGTCTCAATTTCATGTTAGAATGTTAAGACTGTAGATTGCCACATGGCCCATGCCATCCTGGACACCAGCTTTTGAGTTTCTTCCTAAATAAAAAGGATTTTTTTGTTGTTTAGTATTAAAAACACAGTTACAATATTTAAAATGTTTTAAGTAAATTTCAAAGGGTTACTACAGTTCAACCTGGTTTTCTAAACCTCTAAGAGTTGAAGTAATTTGGAGCTAACATAAAAGATTTTAGCAGGGTGGTGCCTTTAATCCCAGCAGGAACAAGTGGTTCTCGGTAAATTAGTTGTTTCCTAAATTTTGGTGTTATAGTGAACAAGGTGATGGTGGCCCATGCCTTCGTTCTCACCACCCAGAGACAAAACTCAGATATAGGTCCTAATTGGTATGTTTACACAAGAGAAAATCACTTACCACATTTACAGATTATCAAAACTCTCCACAAGGTTACTCGAAGAGCAGCTGGAGTCATCCTTGTGGATTCGTGGGACTATCATAGCCCAAAGATGACCCCAGCTAAGACTACTAGCAATAGTGGAGAGGGTGCCTGAACTGCCCTTCCCCTGTAATCAAATTGAAGGCTCCATCATAGAGCCTTC
This sequence comes from Onychomys torridus, assembly GCF_903995425.1. Classification (NCBI taxonomy): domain Eukaryota; kingdom Metazoa; phylum Chordata; class Mammalia; order Rodentia; family Cricetidae; genus Onychomys; species Onychomys torridus. The sequence continues at coordinate 12,341,387 of NC_050465.1, forward strand.
AACCTTTAACTGATAGAAACAGATGCAGAATTCACAACCAAGCACCAATCTGAGTTCCAGGAGTCCAGTCAAAGAGAGGGAGACAGGCAGTCAGGATCTACAGAGACAACTGAATCAAGCTTATGAGAACTCACAAACTCTAGACCAGCAGCTGTGGAGCCCATGTGGGACAGAATTAGGCCCTCTGCATGTGTGAGACAGTTGTGCAGCCTGGTCTGTTTGAGGGGCCCCTGGCAGTGGGATCAGAATCTATCCCTGGTACAACATAATCTGACGTTTTGGAGCCCATTCCCTATGGTATGGGGGTGGGGTGGGGGGAGACACCTTGCTCAGCCTTGCAGTCGGGAGGGCTTGGTCCTGCCTCAACTAAATGTATCAGGCTTTGTTGACTCCCCAAGGGAGGCCTTACCCTTTTGGAAGAGGCGATGGAGGATTGGTTGGGGGGGGGGGTGGGGAGAGGGAGTGGGAGGAAGGATGGGATGGAAGAGAAACTGTGAGTGGTACTTAAAATGAAAAAATTTTTAAATAATTTTTTTAAAAAAGGAACTTAAAAAAAAAGAAAAAAAGAAAGGCAGCTAATTTCCAATGTGGACAGGAACAAAGAGTAGCTTTTGGGGCTGCTGGTAAGCTCTTTCTATGCATGCAACCCTGACCACTACTGAATTAGATGACACCCTAAATATGTATATAGTATTTATTGGTGAATTATCAACTGGAGATTCTTCATAAATCAAAAAAGAGTCCACCAACATTTGCCTGTTGGATTCTATTGCAAAAGTTTTCTACATATGGAGAATAAACAGTCTCTCTTTTGAGAAACAAATCTGGACATTTTATGAGGCATGGAGAATCTTATAATCAGTCATTGCCAACTACCATATGGTCATAAAAGCTCCCCTTACAGCTGGGCAGTGGTGGCTCACTCCAGTAATCCCAGCACTCAGGAGGCAGAGGCAGGAGGATCTCTGTGAGTTTGAGGCCAGCCTGGTCTACAGAGCTAGTCCAGGACAGGCTCCAAAGCTATGGAAAAATGCTGTCTCGAAAAACTAAAAAAAAAAAGAAAAAAAGAAAAAAAAGCCCCCTTACAATAATGGATTAGATCTGTTCAAAGGCAGAGTCCTTCACAGGTATTACTGTGGAACTGGTATATATCTGAATTCCTCCATGACCAGGATGGTAGCAAAGGAGTCTGTGCCTTCCTGCACTAAAGAAATAGCTCAGTTGCCAATAATCCCCATCCCTAAATCTCTGACCTGCCTCCCAAAGATGCATCTATTGTACTATGGAGACCAGCATAATGGTCACAATATTTAGCTAACACATGGTTTACTGATGGTTTAATAACCAATGATGAAATCAAAGTTAAAGGAAGGCAGCAGTCTATAGACCAGGGGATGGAATGCCCAATACTGAGGAAAGAACAACAAAATCAGCATAGCACTATTGGCTATAAGACACACAATTAGGAAAGCAAAAGGAAAATTTCTTCTCCAATTTGTGGTGCATGTGCAATGGCATCTCTTTATGGTCATCAAAATGGAAAACCACTAACTGGCAGATAAATGGCAAAGATATCTGGTCATAGGAGACGTTAATGAAAATGGCAAAACCTAGCAAATTTAACAAGACATCAAATTTTATATAGCTCATACAGGCAAGACAGACAAAACATCTGAAAATAATGAAATAGTGGACAAATTGGCAGCCTGTTAAATTAAGACTAGAATACTAAAATGTGCCAGGCAACAAATTCAGAATAAGTCACCAAGAATGATAGATTACATACTCAAAAAAACTTGAGCATTTACCCCAACACTAGAAAATAAGGGAAAATGAAGAACCAAATTGAACCAGAACAGCCCTATGAAAATAACCATTGTAAGAAATCTGTAGCCAGGCTGTGGTCACACTTTTAATCCCAGCAATTCGGAGACAGAGGCAGATGCATAAGAGTCACAATGTTTAAATTTAAAAGCTGCTTGCAAAAGGCAGCTGAAATTCAAAGTAAATGTCCTTTGTGATCTCAAAATAAATACACTTAAACCTTGAATTTATATATAAAGAGAAAGAAGAATATAGGTATATTTATCCACACATACTAAGGTATATTTAGTTTCAAAATTTCAAAAGAATTTTTTTAATTGAAAAATAATACTTTTTTCTGTTGCCAAAAAAAAAAAAAAAATTTGCCCAAGGAAAGATATAACCTGCCAAGAAAGGAATCCTGCAGAGTTGGGACTCGGGCAGGGTTTTTCTTTTTACCTTTCCAAGAGAATAAAAACATCCAGCTAAGGAATGTGGAGACCACTGGACAAGTGAAACATGTGTAGAAAAAGAACAGATCCCATCAAGAGAAAATAACCCAAGAAAAAGTAAAAAGGACAAGTGATATTGTCCACCTCCTTCTGTAGAAGGGCCCCCAAACAGCTTAACCACATAGCTGCCATGACAGGCTCTGAGGCCCAGACACAGCTTTTCACAGACCCCACCCAGGGAGGCCACATATAAGAGGAAATGCCTGACATTCCAATCATTCCCTATACCTAGACAAATGTCAGCCAATCAGGGTACTGAACTCTGGAAATGCCCTCACCTCAACCTCTGCTATGATTAAAAAAACCCACCCTGCCTGGGCTCTGGGCTCTCTGCTCTCAGACAAAGAGACCAAGCTCAGAGCTTGAAGATAATAAAGGCTCTTTGCTTTTACATGTGGGATTGGTCTTCCTGGTGGTCTTTTAGGGGTTCTCATGATCTGGGCATAACACTCCACTTGACTGGCCTAGAATCCCATGCCACCATCTTGTCTGAAAGGCTGCCCCTTCCTACCTGACAACCACTTCACTTGGGCCTGGGGCAGGACAGTCCAGGAGGGGCTCCCTTCTTTCTTCCCCACCAAGAGACTACTTCACCCATCCCTGATTCACAAGTGCTTGTCTTTACTGCCCTCTACAGACATAAGTAGCAAATGGTCTTTATGTGGTCCCAATTCAATTAAAAATTAAAGCTGGCTTTGGGGTTGGTTGGAGGTTGGCTCTCTCCTCCTTTAACACCCACACAATCTTGTTAAAGGAAAATCCAGAATCTCTGTATCATACAAGAAGAGCCATCTGGTATGGGACAGAGGAAAACAAAAATTAAGGGACTGTTTTATTGCCACTAATCTCATAATCTTTTGGTTTTCATTTGACTCTCTAGAATCTTTTCTTTTTACTTAGACAAAAAGGGGGAAATACTGCAGGTGTTTGATCATACTGAGAACCCTGAGACTGTGTTGTTTCCTGGAAAAGCCTGTTTCTAGTTGTGGTATGGCTCAGCCCTGGCACACACCTTTAATTCAAGAGCTTTCTGCTTGAATATTATAAACAGGATCAAATAAAGTCAACCATAGGTCAAGAGGTGGAGCATGCAACCAGTTGACAGAAAGTGAACAAGAAAAAAACATAGAGAGTAAGAAGGACTCAGGAGGACAGATAGACACCTAGGAAATAGAAGTGAGGGGCATGCCGTTAGAAGAGTTTTCTTTAAGATGGCATAGGAGAAGGAGCAGGCTTCTGGGACATTGGCTGAGGAGGAATGCCAGCTGGGTACTTTCTCTACTTCTCTGAGCTAGCAGGCTTTCACCCCAGCATCTGACTTCCGAGTCTTTATTGGAAAAATTGACAATTGGGATTTTGTTAAAAACAACACTATGGCACCCTGTTTATTATTACCAATTTACCATTTTTCCTACCCCACCTTCCTGTTCTCTCTTCTTGTTCTTCTTCCCACACATTCACTCTCTTTTTTCTTCATACATACAGAGCTTACACGCTTTTTATATCTACTACACTTTGAAGAATAAGTGGAAAATACTGAAAACAGGCAGTAACCCCCATCAGTGGCAGCAACTGTTGTCATCCAGGTCATCTATTGTGGACAGATGACCAAAGACGATCGTGGACCGATAATAGTACTTCACATTTCAATCCACATGCATTTGTCACATTTAATATAACCTAGCCAGACTAGGCAATGTTCATCCCCGTTGACTTGTCTATTAGTGCTAATGTAAATACCATGTCTCGGGATGCATTGTAAAGGAGGAAGCCATCTAGAAAGTCAAAGCAGTGGGCTTTTCCCAGGGAGAAGCCTGAAGAAATGAAGAGAATGCCAGAGAAAAGTGTGCAGCTGTTGGGAGGACTCTTGCTGTGTAAACTCTAACTGAGGTCTATGAAGATAGTGGAAAACCCTCTGTAGTTTACAACCTTTTTTGGAGTCTGTTCCATATTTTTCTAGTAAATATTTTTGTTTTATTGCTTTTCAATATTTTTGTCTGCTTATTAGAGTTCAATCAGTTTTTCAATTACTTGCAATTAAGTCCTAATTAATATTTTTGTCAGTTCCATTTCTTGGCAAAGTGTTCTGATATTCCAAATTCTTTTTTAGGTTGCTGGGTTCTGAAGAAGTGTACAGTTCTTATAGGGGTGTCACTGGGCATTTCAGTTATGAAAAATGATTTGCTAATAGTTATCAGAATGTAAAATATACCAAATTGGTCAGTTAGGAATCCTACTTCCAATAATTTATGGTAAAGATGTAAAAGGATATCATTGAATATATATATATATATATATAATATTGTTTAAAAATAAAAAAACATTTCTGGGTGGTGGTGGCACAGGACTTTAATCCCAGGACTTGGGAGGCAGAGACAGGCAGATCTCTGTGAATTCAAGTCCAGCCTGGTCTACAGAGTGAGTTCCAGGACAAGCTCCAAAGCTACACAGAGAAACCTTGTCCAGAAAAAAAAGAAAAAAAAAACCTAGATATTTCAAAAAGAAAATTATTTTATAATGTATATAAAGTCACCATTTGTCTAATGAAAAAAATGTATGCAATCCTATATCCATAGTCACACAGACACTATAGCTAAGGCATTGGTGAGAGCACGATTTGTGACTCACTGAGAAATAACCATGGTCAATGACACAATACCCTTATAATTTAAATTCTCTATTTTGTACTTTTAAAAATTATATATATAAATTATATATATATATATATATATATATATATATATATATATATAATTTCCAAACATAAATGTATTTGTTGTGGGTACATATATGCATGCATGTTAACATGTAGAAAAGGGCCAGTATGTACATGAGTGTGGGGTCCCAAAGTTAATATCTAGTGCTTTCTTCTACTACTTATTGAGTTGGTAGTCAGGATCTCTTTTTGAACCTGGGTTTGCTCTTTCAGTTAATCTGGCTAGCCAACTTGCTTGGATTATCTGTCCCAGCCTCTGTAGCTGAGATTACACAATGGCCACCAGGCCCACCTGAATGATTTATTTATTGTACCTGAGTTCTGAAGACTTGAACTCTCGGCTTCACTTTCGTGCAGCAAACACTTTACCCACTGACCCACCTCCCTCATCCTTCAACAAATACTTTTATTCATGTAATTTTCTCTTACCACGTGTAGGCAGTAAAACGACTTATTCCTAAATTTTCTTCACATAAAGTCCTCTTTTCCTAGAACATGAAACAGGGGTGTGGGGATATGCAGGTGTGTAGGTGTGTGAGACCACCCATGCATGCTCTCAAGGATGTGCATGACACAAGTCAATATCTAGAAGTCAGAAGGCCAGTCTGGGATTGGTTCTCTCCTGCCACCTTGTGGCCTTTAAGGGTCAAAGTGTGCTCATCAGGCCTGCACATGGGACTCTACTGGCTGAGTCACTTCCCCACTCTCCTGTTTGTCTCTAGGATTTTCCTTCACAATAGTCAACAAATGTTAATACTGCCTTTTCTATATTCCAAAGTAGATCCATAGAATGTTTTCTAAGAAGAAATACCTTCTTTGAAATATGTTTCTTAACTAATATGTCTACTGTATTGCTTTCCAGTTAAATAATTTAAGCAAAGCTACTAGGGTGTAGTGATATTTTATCTGTGCACCCTAATAAAGTTTATCTGAGGATCAGAGGAAAAAGCCAGCCACTATAGTGAACATAGAGGTCAGGCAATGGTAGTGCACACCTTTAATCCTAGCATTCAGGAGGCAGGGATCTGTCTGGATTTTCTGTGAGTTTAAGGCCACACTGGGAACAGAGCCAGGCATGGTGGTACATACCTTTAATCCCAGCACTAACCATAAAAGTCTGGAGGTCTATACAGACATACAGCAAGTGACAGAGCTGGGCAGGAAGAAGAAGTGATATAGCTGGGCAGAAAGAGGAAATGAGATGGCAGAACAGAAAGGCATATAGGCATAGGTACATAGGAAGTAGGTCTCTTTGGCAGAGGAATACCAAGTGGTAAGAACATGGCTGACTTCTTTCTACTTTTCTGATCTCTAAGCTTTTTACCCCAATTTAGCAATTTGTCCTACACTAGAGAGGTAGTTCAACAAGTAAAAAGCACTTATTGCTACAACTTGACCACCTGAGACCAGTTTCTTGAACCAACATGGTGGGAAGAGAAAACAAGTTGTCCTTTGCATGTATGCTGTGGTATATGTGCACTCCCATACTCTCTGTCTCTCTCTGCCTCTTTGTCTCTTTATTACACAAAGTAAATAAATATGACTTAAAAATCTTAAAAAATAGGGGCTGGAGAGATGGCTCAGAGGTTAAGAGCGCCAACTGCTCTTCCAGAGTTCAATTCCCAGCACCCACATGATGGCTCACAAATCATCTGTAATGAGATCTGGTTCTCTCTTCTGTATACATGATAAATAAGTATTTTTTTAAAATCTTAAAAAATAAATAAAGCAAAACCCAAAACTGCAGGAATAATGACCACCACTGACACTGACCCTACTTTCAAAGCTATATGGTATCCTGAAGATTAAATGTGTGTATAAATACTTAAGAATATTCACATTTGATTTTATACATGCAAAATGCTTCTGAAGTTACAGGGAATAGTTTCTCTAAGGAAGAAACTAGATGTTTTAGAGACAGAGCATAAATGAGAGCTGTTTGACATGTAGGGTTTTGTTTTTTAGTTTGGGGGTTTTTATTGGTGGGAGGGGGAGTTTATACCTCATTAATTTTTTTAAATATAATAAATCTTTATATTTGAAAAGTCATAGAAAACATGTCCAGTTAGTAACTTACAGCCTCTGTGAGCACTTCCCAGACACCCATTCCAGCTCAAAATATGCACACAGGAAGTAAATAGTGCCACTCTCCTGAGTGAGCAATTGCTTCTCTGCCTGCTTAGTATATATGTTTCATAGAGGGCCGCAAATTAAACTGGAAAAAAAAGGAGAGATTCATAAGATAAATGACAGGCTTTTTGTCATCTGTTTATATGAGTTACATAAAATGTGACTGGAGGTGATCATTAGAATTTCCACCTTGAATATCATGTCAGTTTGGGAACAGGAGAGGGAAATGGCACTAATGGAAAAACAAACAGCTTTTTGGAAGGAGGCTAGGAAGACGAAGACAAAGACGCTGGAGGAAGGGAGGGAGGGAGGGAGAGAGGGAGAGGGAGAGGGAGAGGGAGAGGGGGGGAGAGGAGAGGAGAGAGAGAGAGAGAGAGAGAGAGAGAGAGAGAGAGAGAGAGAGAGAGAGAGAGAGAGAGAGAGAGAGTTTCTTTTTAGATGTGATCCCAACCCTTCTTCCAGGAATAGACATCGGATCTTCAAGGTCGTAGTTTGGGAAGGATTTATTCAAGTGAGCACTTTAGAGGGGTTGTGTTGTGACTCGAAGAGGCTCATGTCTTTGAATACAAGGTCCTGGGTTGGTGGTGCTGTTTGGGAAGGTTGTGGAACCTTTGGCAAGAGGAGCCTTCGGTGGGGTGTCAGTGGTGCGGGGCTTGGGGTGTACAGCCCAATCGCACTTTGTCTTCATATTCTGGGCTTCCTAACTGTGGTGCAATGTGACCAGCCTGTCTCCCACTCATGTTGCATACCTTCCAGTGAGAACAAATACTGCCTTTTCAAATGTCATTTTTAAATGCCAAGTTAAAAACCACCTTTGCAAATTTATTCTCTTAAGGGTTTTTTTTTTTTTTTTTTTTTTCTTTTGAGAACCGCATTTGTCAAGGCCCTTCAGGGAAGTAGACCAGTAGGACATAAGCAGAGAAAGATTCACAGAAGGGGATCAATCAGAGCCTTGGGCTGTGATAGCCTGGGACTCCCGGTTCTGCAGAAACAGCAGGTAGAGAATCCAGTAGCTTCTATGTAGCAGACTTGAGGCCAAATTTGGGCCTCTTTGAAAACCATCAGCCATTGCTCTCAAAGCCTTGAGAAGTTCGAATGAATCAAATGGCAGAGATGCTTAGCTTCATTCACACTCTCCTGAAGGAATATTGTAATCATAACTAAAAGTGATGGACAGAATCCTGTTTGACCACTCAACTCAACTCAAAGCATCGAGCTTTGGCACCTAATGTTAGCTATTCCAAAGACTGTGCAGATAACTGGTTACATAAGCAAAGAAGAAGGCCACTGAAGAAGAAAAAATCACTCTACTCATTTATTATCTGCACGATATAAAGACTGATGCCTTCTCATGACTCTACACTCTGCTAAACTCTAGATAATAAAATCAGGATTTACCAACCAGCTTATTATATTTTAAGACATCTTCTTCATATTGAAAGAAGAATTATCTGTTATTTTATTAGAAAGATTTTTCTTGTGTGTTGGATGGTGTATTTACTGGAAAATGTGTATACTATTTCATTATACACAGAATGGATGTACACAATTTCACACAATGTTAGAGAAAGAAATGCACAATGTTACATGAAATTTAGAGGGTTTTCTTTGTTGGTTTGTTTTATATGTACAAGTACATAGCGGGGGAGTGCAGATGTGTTCACATGTGGAAGCCCAAAAAGACATCAATGTCTTCTCTGGTCAACTCTCCACCTTATATACGAGGAAGTTGTCTCTGAACCAGGAGCTCATGTTCTGGGCTACTCTGACAAGCCAGTTTGACCCTTCTGTCTCCTCCTATACCTTGAGATTACATACAAGCCACCAGCTTTTTATATGGGTCCTGGAGATTCGAAGTCTAGTTCTCACCCTTCTGTGGCAAGCTCTTTACCAAATGTGCCATCTCCCTGACCTCCTGAAAGGTTCTTTGTATCACATAGTTTGCTTCTCCATTTTGCTTCTTTCACAACTGCTTGTACCTTACTCTCTGGTTTTAGGAGGTCATGGACAAGCATATAAGAAGTAAAGTAGTTTAAACTGAGACACATTATTGAAGATTATAGGAGGTAAGAAAGTTCAGAAGAGCCAGATTCCTAGAACAGCATTCTGCCAGGCGTTTGCCTGGGAGGAGCAGAGAGCAGAGCTTGCATTTCAAAATCTCTCCCACATTGATTTCTCTATCACTGCTGGAGGCCCAGCTTCAAAACAATTTACTTCAGCAATAGAAAATCTCATCAAGGTCAGAGGGATGGGATGCTGTGCCTCTTACCACCTTGAATTGCATCTGAGGAGAGAGGACTGGGGTAAATTGGAGTGGATCAGGGTGTGAGCATGTAAAGAGAAGGGATTTGAACTACTTACTGTTGTCAATGGAAAGAGACATGGTATATCAGAATTTTTCATGGTGTGAAGTACTACACTGAGTACAGTGTGG